>NW_010536309.1:24515-32225 GCF_000687285.1 Phaethon lepturus | reverse complement strand
GAAGAGCAGCCGATAGCTTTTTTGTATACAAAGCAGAAGGCGCTGTTACACCTCAGCCCCATAACCACTTAGCATTTTTAGGGTGTTTTATTTAACCCATCACTAGCTGCAGAGGTATTCCAGCAGCAGCCTGGGATGGCACATGAAGACAAAAGGACTGGTTCACAGTTGCTCCTCTATGGATTCAGAGTATACAAAACTAAAAGCAAACCCAACAGGGAAACTTAAGCCACACACACACGGAAAAAATTAACTCATTGCTCACAGCTGTAGTTTTCCACCAGACTAAAGGCAACTCGAATTACTCCGACTCCAGCAGCTTGTGTTATACAACAAGCAACTTTCAATGCATTCCTATTCAAGGCTTGGCATCCGCCAAAATGTTAAGCCGTCCCCAGAGTTTCCCATTCTAATATTAGCTGTACCAATGCCGCCTGATAGGATTGGGCTGTTTCCAAATTCCCAAAATCCAGCCCTTTATCTTCCTAAAGTACGGCTGCCTGGTTTTGCGAACAGTTGACAGGCGCGGGATGTTGCTCGTGTGACTGCTATTAAGACTTCAAGCTTTTGCAGGAGAAGAGCCTTCAACTACAAGAAAAGGAGGCTTAAACTCCTCTTTTATTATTGGTGTGTTATTGCAATTACCCTGATCAGTAACTGAAACCTACTGGAGCTGGAACAGTCAAACAATGCTACCAAGGAAGAAGTGTGGGAAGAGGCTGTCAGCAGCAGCAGGGGGTGGGGCACAGAGGCTGTTTGATTCACAGATCAAATTATTTCACATTAAAAAAAACCAACATTTGTTAAATCTACATTGCAAGTATTTTCTAGGTTAATTAGAGTCAAGTTCATAACAAAAACTGCCCAGATCCTTGCACTCCAGCTTGCAGTATCAGCACAAAGGTTAGTCTGACCCATGCTTCTGGAAGGACCTATGCATTTTTGCACATCAGGTGGGGAACAGAGACTGCAAACATAAGATTTGCTAAGCATGTTTTAAACTTCAAAGGGAAGGAAAAAAAAAAAACACACATCTAGCTCATGTCTTCCGGGTTTCGTAAGGAACAGAGATGCTCTAAATCAATTCCAATTTTGCAAACGGGGCAAATTTATACAGGAATACCATTCACTGATGTGTGAGCTCCCTGTCCAAATGAGCTCAGCAAGCAGAAAAAGATGTGCGGAAACCTTCTGCAGGGAGCTAGGGACTGGCTGGGAGCAGCTCTTAAAAACGAGCTAGAACAGGTCAAATATGGGTGGGGATTAGAAAGAATGCTCTCTCAGAAGCTGCTCAGAGCAGACTGAAATACAACCATCTTGTGAATTAAGTGCCTATTCCACAGCTTCAGACGCCCAGGGAAGCAAGGACCTGTTAACGCTGGGGCCTGAATATGGTGGGCCTGAACTTAACACACAGTTACACCAAGATGTACAAACAGTGTAGTAATATCTGCCACTTCCCAGCCCTTCTACCGTAAGAAACCCCAAAGAATGTAACAAACCATTCATCCTGCTCTCACCCATGTAGCTCAGGAGCACACACAGGCAGACACAGACACACAGGTACCTGCCTGCACTAAGCCACTCAGTCCTCAAAGATGAAGGGAATCATGTTAATGGAAGGTAAGTCAAATGAATCCTACAAAACATTAAACTACAAATATCAAGACATTCAGATACATGTCATATGGTTGATATTTTTCTTTTACAACTCTTAGGAGGGGAAAAAAAAGCAAAATCTGAAGAAATACTTGCTAAAGCCCTGCTGATGGAAACTGAGACTCCCTGCTGCACACCCTGCAGAAGAGCACACTCACTGTTCAGTGTGCAAGAGTGAGACTCAAGGAATATTATGTGCTACAGAAACAACCCACCTTCCTGCAGAAGGACAGACTATCATCTTGGACCCTGGGACTAGCGCTGCTGTACTGGGGGGAGCCAAATAAATTAATAAAATTCTAATATCAGGTGCCTCAATTCTGCAGCCTGCATGCCAACTGGCAGAGCACAGCAGCAGCACATGTTGCCCCCATCACTTGGTTGCTGTGCACTCAGGAGAGCACTTAAGCCCATGCTTAACTTTGAGCATGCTGGCGATCTTACTGGAAAGAAGAAAACCTGAAGCACGCACTTAAGTGCTTTGGTGAATCAGGGCTTAAATAAATGAATCTGCTTCACAGGTTTATCAGGGCTGGGAGGCCAGCAGGCACAGACAGCAGTCATCGCATTTCAGCTTATGTGATCACAGCCCAGAGGAGCATGAGATAGACTTTTCTGCAAGTCAACAAATACAGTTCAGTCAATGTTTGGATTGCTGCAAATTCCCTCTCTGTGTGGCCACGGGGAAAGCCGAAAATGTGTGCACGCAGGGCTGACATCACACCGAGCACTGTATACTGCTGCAGCGAGGCTCCCGTGCGTGCCGCCAACGGATAACACACATCAGACGGGAACGCGCCACTGACACTATAGAGCTTCAGTTCTTCGCGTTTCAACTCCTGGCTGCAAACAACTGTAACCATTCTCACCACAATGCATCCTTAAGATTCCCTTGTTTTTGTGTGTTGTTGTTTTTTTTGTTGTTTGTTTTGTTTTTGTGGGTTTTTTTTTTTTGCGGGGGTAAGGGGAAAGAACTGGCATTTTATTCACTTTGTTCTCCTGCTTATTTCAAATGGGAGGAATAAAAGCATCCATGCCAAAAACAACATACAACAAGGATAAAAAGCAGCTCCAGAAAACACGGGCTTCATTAGCGTGCAGGAAATACAACAAAGGGTAGGTGCTGCCTTTTGAACCCTTCCTGGCAAGCCAGATCCGTCTGGCAGAGCTCGTCTCCTCCGCTACCAGATGGGCCAATCTCGTTTCAACTGCAGAAGCATCAAAGCTGGAGAAAGCAGTGGAGCAGAGAGAAAAGACTGTGGCCTTCATCCCTGTAAGGAAACTGTAACATCCCCGAAGCCCCTGCTCCAGGGCCACTTGCTGGGCCAGGCTCTAATTGCCTAAGATGCGAGAGGACAGGGATTGCTCCATATGTCAGATGCAGCCTTGTAGCTACTGAAGTGAAGGGGAACAAGGGCAGCCTGAGGAGCAAAGGTCACACTGGGGCTTGCCTCTGGTGGGACTGAGATGCCCTCGCCGCTTGAGGTAACGTGAGGACAAGTGTATTCACTTGACGCTTGAATTCCTCCTGCTTTCCACAAAACCGATCCCCTTCCACCAACACCCCCCATGGATGTCAGCTCATTGAGGATGTTTCCTGACAGCCAAGTTCAGAGATTGTAGTTTATGTGACAGGGTGGATTCAAGCTCCGAAGTGTAAATTATGCTATTTAAAAGAGTTTTGGGGTTTTCTTGAGAAGAAAAAAAATGACTTAGTAGAAGCAGCAAGGTGGGTTCCTTATTTATTATTCCTCAAGGATTTCTGTGTCATGACTGGCTCAGATGAGAAGCAAAAGTGCTGCTGCCCTAATTGACAGTCCCGGTGAGCGAGAACAGCGGCTATTCCCCTTCACCTGAAGTGGAACAGGGGCAGTGCAGACAGTGAGGAGACACTGGAGCTTTCCCAAAGCTAAGTGGAAAGAGGAGCCACATGCTCCTCTCCTGAACATGAACCACCAGCACACAACAGAGGAATGGAGGACCTGCTCTCCCAAGTCCAAGCTCAGCCCTATACTGCCAGGCTGCAGCATGCTCTACCTGGTTTCACCAGCTATGGTCAATGAAAGCTGAGACCCAGGCAGCCTGGACGGATGGACACCCTGGAGGCACAGCAATAGAGATAGAGAAACCATGCTCTTAAGCTTTCAAAATTCAGACCTCAAGTCTTTCACCAATTCCACTATAGCTTACATTCCACTGCTGAACTATTAATGTTCTCAGAGTGTCTAGATATGTCAGAGCCAAAAAGAGACTTTTTTTTTTAATGGCCTTTCCTCAAAGCACTAAATTCAGTGAGCAGCACAAATGACACTCGCACTCATCAGTCCTTGCACCTTTGAGGTGATTCTGTAACCTCAGCTTTTAATTGCACCTTAATGGGTACAGAAGATCTTGGTGCACCCACAGCCCCTTCCTCAATAAGCCAGAATGGGGAAACTCTCAGTCAAACAGCAGTGAGATGTCTCCACTGTCAAAAAAAAAAATCTTCCAAATAAATGCTGTGTTCCTGCAAACACTGCATGGCGAAGAGAAATGGGAACAGTGGAAATAGCTCATTGAACTGTTTTGTTCTAAAAGAGAAACAAAAGTCTTTAGGAGAATAGCACCACCCATCCAACAACATTTTCACATTTCCGTGGAAAACCAAGTCTGAGCATCTTCCCCAGTCCTTTCTGTCCCTTCCACTTTCACAGCAGTACTGAAGAACACCACATGAAGCTGCATCCTTGCTCTTCAAAGGAACCAAAAAGGTATAATCAAGGGCAAGATTTTACTTGGGGAGTGTTATTTTACTGGGGGGTGTTATACCGGTACATTTATTGGCAGCAATGCATGAGAAAAGATAACCTACATTTATGGGGACCTTTCAGTCAGTGAGGAGGGGGAAGAAAAAAAAAAATCATTTAGGACCCACTGAGTCAGGAACATGGTGACATTAGTTCCGTTGGCTGACATTAGAGAAGGTCATTTTGAGCCTCTCAAAAGCCCATGGCAAGTTAGGTGCTGCCATGATTCGATCACAGGGCAGCTCTGCTTCACTTGGGACTGGTTCAAAAGTGACACTAGCAAGACTCTGCAACAGCAAAAGAAACACAAAAATAACACCTGTAAGGTCAAGGCTGGATCCGCCACTGCTGAAGTCCCGATTAGCAAGGCTCCTACCCTATATCACATAAAACCCAGCAGTGCTCAGACTCCTATAGACTCCAATTCCTCTGCTGTCGCAACGCTGACAGTTTGCACGCAGCAGGGCTGCCTCCGCCGTGGGCTGGCTCCCACCCCCCACGCTCACACGGGCTGTGCACTTGGGACAGGAGCCATCTCTGCAAACGGCAGCTTCTCCATAGCTTCTCGTCACCTGTGCATTTAGTGGGCTGCAGTATCAAGCCTCAAGAAGGTCAATTTATTTTCTGCTGCCTGCAAGAGTTATTTTTGCTTTCAAATTAGAAAATAATATTCTATTTTTCCATTCTGGCCCTCATACTTTAAAGCAAACACTTTAGGGACGCGGTAGACACTTTGAATATTTCCTTTGTGAACATTCTGTACCTGGACACTTTCTCCCTCAGGGAACAGTTTACTTAATTTAAGGTAGACCTTTACAGCTAGAAGAAAATAAACCTTCTTTTGTTCTTCTACCAGTTACTCAGAAAAGGAGCAGGTTTTGTCTACCATGGCCATGCATGAAAAGTTTCTGTTCAAGGTCTAATCGCAGATGTTGGGGGCCGTGAATCACCAGGGATCACACTGCATGCCAAAGAGTCAACTCAGCCCTGAGTGCCGTCTGTTCAGAAGAGGATGGCAGAACCCATAAGCTACACATGCAAATAAAACAACCCCCCGATACTGCTGCAATGGAAAAGCCAAACCTGCTACAGAACTGGCTGCATGCACAAGGCGGATGTTTGGGCATGCAAATACCACACATCTCTGTGCTGCAGGAGCCACTAACGCTCGTCCTTCTTCCCCCGACACTCGCTCATGCTGCTGGCTTAGAGTGACTACTGCAGAGTGTGGGTTACTGTTTGTGACCTCTGTGGAAAGAGCAGTGCAAGAAAAATTCTCCCACTTCGCAGTGGGGAAGGTTCAAGTTGCACATACTGCACCCCACCTCTTAGCAAGCTCGCAGCCTTCCTAAAGCTCCTGGATTTATGGCACCCCAGAAGGTAGCTGTGGTGCTCTCGGGCAACAGCAGGGCTGCCGTCCTTGGGAAAATGGATTGTCCATCACTTGCTTCTGGGTGCCCCCACTGCTCTTAGTTGCCCTGGCATTACCTAGCCGTCTCTCTTACCCAGAGAGGTGGCAGCTGAGGAGCTAAGGGGAAAAAAACCAAAACAGAAAAAAGATAAAATAAAGCACTGCGAGGGAAGGACAGCCTTCACTGCAGAGAAAAAAAAAGTACACCAACTTGGGGAACTTTATCCTCTCCCTTGTGTACATGCAATTCTCCATATTTACACCCTACAGCAAAGAATCACAGGAAAAATAAATGCCAAGTTTAAGGAAATACTTGAAAAAAATCCCTTTGTTTCTGAAAGATTTCTGAAATCTACCATTCTTCACTGTGGACTACAGTGCTCCTATTCCCTCTTGAAATCTTCATGATCTGTTTTTCTTCTTCATCAACCTCCACCACCTCTTGTCCACCGTAGTTCAAAGAACTCCTCTCCCCTTTGCTCCTGTGGGATTAGCTCTTCTCCAAAACATTTCCAGAGGCAAATGGCTGGGAGCTATTTGCCACTATCTGCTGGGAATTTCTAAGCCAAAAATGCATTACAAAAACACTGCAATTTAAAGAGCTTTTTTGTTTATTTGTTTGTCTTTGAACAAAGTCACAGAAGCTGCTGTGCTGGACCCACACACGTGCCTCAGCAGAACAAATACCTTTCCATAGGGTGTTCAGGGCAGTGCTTCAAAGGGAACTTCCCCCTGTTTTGCTGAACAGATTTGTTGTTAGAATAACCGCACATGCACTTTTTTGTTCTTTTGGGCTTTTGATTTCCTGCCACCAGCTTATTTGGGACCAGTTGGAAGACAAGACCACTTTCCTACTCCAGCTCTTTGCTAGGAGCGATGGCGACCCACTGTGATCCCACACCAGCGGGATATGGGTGCTCCTGGGGGATGCTCTGCTGATCAAGCAGCCAAGCAGGAGTTTTGCTCAAGCCAGGCTCCAGCACAGCACCCATCACTCCCCAGCCACAGATACATGGAGAAGGATGCTCCCTTCTACTGGCAAAGCCCTTCTAGCCTCCTATGGGAGGCAGCTTCCTGGTGCCAAGGGCCAGGGAGCCGCATCAGAGCAGGGTGGCTAACCTGAAAGGAGCATTTCCTCTGCGGTGCAGAAGCAGCTACTGTGCTGCTGTGAAGCGGTGCTAAAATCCCCTCCAGTGCCAGCACCGCTTGGGAGGGGTTAGGACCACAATTACACCAGCTGCAAACACAAAAGGAAAAAAAAAAAAGTTGGCAGGGATCTCTGGAGGTCAGCTAATCCGAACCCCAGCTCAAAGCACAGCCAGCTTCAGAGGTGGATGCTTCCATCTCCAAGCACAAAGAGAGCTGTCTCACACAAAGAGAGCTCAATTGAGTCAAACAAATTTACAGAGGAGACAGGAAAGGCCAAGGCTCATTAAGGCTTGTTCCCCACCACGTAATCGTAAGAAACAGGATCAAGCAGATGTATCCCACAATCTATCTGATTATCCTACTCAGTGTTCAAGAAACCCCCAAGGTCCTTGCCAATCAGATAAGTGTCCGCGCATGCTTGGGCAGGCCGACAGGGACAGCTGAGGAGAGGGAATGCCTTTACCCAACTGCCCTTCATGGGATTCTGCTGGCAGGAATGACCTGCGAGCCTCTCCTAAGCTCCAAGCATGGCCCTAGCCTTCAAGCCAGGCAATATATGCTGTTAAGCAGGAGAAATAACTGAAATAGGAGCCCAGCTCAGCCATTCACCATGCTGCAGAGGAGGCCTGGGGCTTTTGGAAGGTATCAGACTTGGTGCATACACAGAGGAGACCTACCCAGGTCTCGTGCTTCGTAGGTGCCTCT
>NW_010536309.1:0-24484 GCF_000687285.1 Phaethon lepturus | reverse complement strand
GAAAATGCCTGCTGTGCCACTCTGCTTCTCCCCTCTAGTAAGGTCATGACACTCTCCTTGCCAGCACTGTCCACCATGGCACAGACCGCCCAGGTCTTCTCCCCAGGCTCGGAGTCAAGGCAGGCTGCAGTGCTCAGAGAGGAGGCTCAGCCACAGCAGAGGGTTTACCAGGGCTCGGCTGAGGAAAGGAAAGAAGACAGACCCACAGACTTGCACGTCCTGTAACACCGAGGTGTGGCAGGTCTTGCAGAAGCAAGGTGAAGCCTCCTCACAAAGAGTGGAAGAGGAACACTACCAGGGTCAAAGCAGTCATGGCTACATCTACCCCACTCTGGACTCCCTAGTCAGACAGAGCCTGCTGCTCAAGGAGACAGATCTTCTCCAACAGGAAGGCATTTTTTTCATTTGGCTCCCATACTGCATCTCCTCAAAGCACATAGGTTCTCCTACACACACATACTACAGTACCACTTAGTCATGCATTAGCTGTCCTACCTGGTGACTACAGGCCTGCGGAAAGAGGAGGCATTGTTTGGACAGTGGTTTGAATTCTTTCTCAGCTGGAAGAATTCACAGAAAACAAAAATAGTTTTTCTTTTAATATTCTTTGTACTGAGCGCTTGGATCAGCCATAAGTAACTTGGCAGCAAACCAGTTTGGTACAAACACAGAACACCAGAACACAATGCAGTCATCACAAAGCCACTGCTCTGGGCCAGACAGTAATTTTCCCCTTTGCACAGGGCAGGCCTCCAAAGTCTTTATGCTACTACATTCAAGTCCATCTGAATTACACAATGTGTTAAAAATGAGGACTCATGCACAATAACAAAAACACCTATCGTTTCTGCACTATGTGGAAGGGCACACCACACACAAAGGTACTAAAGAAACGTTTGTGAAATTATTCAGGACTCTGGAAAAGGGAAGCCTTGACTTATTCCTCAATTCAGACCTCTAACAGCATCCTCAGGTTGCAAATGAAACACAGAATGACAAGAGACAGAAAGACCAGTAACAAAAGCATCCAATGTATTTAGGATAATTTTTTTCAGTATTAAAAAAAAAGAAAGAAGTTAGAACATGCTGGAAATCAGGAAAAGCAAACACGGCAACAACTACAAGCATATTTTCCACTTCCATATGCCAGTGAAAATCCAGAGCAGCCTAGTCCCAAACCCCAAAGGCATTATCTTCACACTACAGGTCACCACTTACAAAACATACTGTAGTCTGTAAGTGCCGCAGTGGAACCCTGGAAATGGGCTCAATCCCTGCTTCAGCCACAGGTACCACAAGTGACAAGTTGCTTAATCCCTCTGCAAACGGGGGCTGTTACTTCCCTATCTCTCAGTGATGCTTGGCAGATAAAACCCAGGAACGGCAATCAGGCATTAAGAAACTACTATGGTGAAGGCTGTACAAGCACCAGATGAATAGATCTGTCTCGGACCCCACAGTCATTACAGGATGAAATAGGATACAGGAGGGGGAGCAGAAAGCATGTGCCACACACACACCCCTGCCCCGTTCATCCAGCAGGCTGCAACAGGATGAAAGGCATGTCCGACAACTCCAATCTTGCTTGCGCGGCAATAAGCACCCTCCCTGCATGGGAGGGAGGCACTGCTGCAGTACATGCCAGGGAGCAGCCGAGCCAAGAGGCACCTGGAAGGTCTAAGCGCCAGTTTTAGTGGGCTTTGGGCACCAAGTGCCACCCATTCAGCTAGTGGCCAGGGGCTCTTGGCCTGGTGCTCCCGTGGGAAACAGAGGAGTTGGGATGCACAGAGAGGAGCCAACACAGCTAAGCCCTGAAAAAGGCAAGAGGAAGTCAAAGCCCTTGAGGCACTTCCCAAGCCATTCAGAGTTAGTGTGTTGGCCTCTCTTGCCTTCCACACGCCCCAAAATCTGTTATTCATTGCTCTTCATCTCACTGCCAGGTAGATGAATCAACTTTTCAGGGACTGAGCATCCTCTGTTCTCCCCGAGATCCCTGAGTCATGGACACCATCTCAGATCTTCAATTCTCTCCTTACCCTCCTGCATCTGTAATGCGACAGCCTCCAACTTCTCTCCCCTGTGGAAGTCTTAGTGACCTGAATTACTTTGAGTTTCTCACTTAGGCCCGTGGCATGCTTTTCTTCCAGAAAGCATCTGACTCAGCATGAAACTACTGAATCAAAACCAGGAGCCCAAGAAGGTGGGCTCTAGCTAGCCAGGGCAGATGTACAGCTGCACAGTGCCTTCCACACATGCCATCCTTCCTGGCAGCACCCCACAGCCCCAAGCCACTCGTGGGCAGCAACATGCAAACACGCAAGCACCCAGCCCAAGCACCCAGCCCCTGCCTGGCTGGGTGTCTGTTCAAGCTGATTTTTAAAGCAGCAGGCAAAAAAAACCCAAATAGGGGTATACTCCCTCAAACCTTGACCACGCACTCTGAACTACCATCCATCAACACACTTTGTTCCCCCCACCCAAGGGAAGGGGCTGGGCTGATGGCAGGGGGAAGAGGGGATATATGACAAGTGGTGTCTTTGTTTTAATTGGCTCCTGTTAAGAACATCAGAAGGGTGTTTGAAGGAGAATGATTACAGGCAGAGTGCAGAGAAGGTAATCAAAGGTGTCCGACGAACCGAATTTATGATGTGGCTTAGCAATCCATCACTGGCTATCACTCCTACGTACACGAACACATATAAGCCTCAAAATACATTTGGCTTGGGGGGTCTGGAAAAAAGCGTCTGTTCTTGCAACCCCAGCTAACAGCACTTTGCTCCTTATAACATTACAGAAGCGACTTATTTAAATTGGGAAGGGAAATCAGTTCAGATATGAAGGATAAATTGTTTTACATTCTCTAAGCGTGAAGACAACTTTGTTTACTAAATGCATATGAGGGAACATATGCGTACAGCACAAACTCAGCAGTGGAAATTTGGCTCTGTGCAATTCCCTGTGATATAGCGAATTTTTTTCCAGAGGAAGTCCAATGGTCTTGTTTGTTTTCACCGCTGAAGAGCTGTTCAATGAAATTTTCTATTCGGAAAGTCTAATGAGGTCAGAATAACAGAACAGAGTAACTAGGAAGGAATGTCCTTGCATTTTATTTTTAGAATAAGGATAAAGGTGGGGCCTTGCAAGAGGCAGGGGATGGGCCTGTTTTGGCACACATGGCCAGGCTGGAACGCTTGGTCCTGTGAGCTCAAGGGGGTTTTGAGTTTATTTTTGCAACAGCGAATCCCTTGCCGACATCAGCAACAAGAGGGTGGAAGGGTCCAGCTGGGAGAAGAGCAGAGTGATGCTTGGGGGCACACAGACAGCTGGGCAGCTGTTACCCACGCTCCCGTCAGCCACTCTCCCCTCCGCAGTCTGTTTACCTTTCTTTGCTGGGAAGATGAGTGCCTTCAGCAGCTCCGCTGAACTGGAGATCTCTCTACTTCTGCACATTAAAGGGAATCCAAGTTACAACAGGGCTGAGCGTTGTGGAGGGAATCAAGAGCGAGAACAGCCCAATGCAGCAGCACAGGGTGCGGCCAGCAGTATGACAGCGACCAGGATTTACTCTGTCGTTAAGGCTGGACGTCAAAACTAAGTGAGACAGCCTCAGGGAGAGAAGAGATGGGCCAGAGTAAGGCTGTGAAAATGAAAAGGAAGGAACAAAGCTAAATAAAAAACCGAGGCAGAGCGGGAAGTGGCTTGACTGGGATAAACAGGTAAGGAGGAAAAAGGGTGCATTCAAGAGCAAGCAGGCCGTGGTCTGCTTCCTGGCACCAGCTAATCTGATTGGCACGGGGATACAAGAAACAGAGGCTTAAATAGCTCATGGGAGCAGATCTTCAGCTGGGGAGAGCCATCATCACTCAGCAATTAACTCCCTCATAAGCTCTGCCCCTAAACCCAAAGCGCAGAGCTGACCCTGCTGAGCACAGCCAGCGCAGAACACAGGAGAACAAGATGAAGCGTCTTTGTAAGGGTTAACAGGGAGCAGAGAACAAGCTGTTCCATGCATTCAAGTCAGGAAAAACAGGACTGGGACTTGACACAGGCACCATGCACACATTGCTCTTCCAGGATCACCAGAGCTCAAGCGAAGGAGCAGCCAAGTCTGCCCACTAGGAAGGAGTCTGCAAGGAGCTTCACCTTAAAATCTGCGAGGACAGAGTTAACCCCGGGGAGTATCTGGTGGGGGTATAGTTTAGGGAGTGTCAAGGCATCCAAGAAGACCAGAGGCTAGCACCTCTGCTCTGCTCCTTGATATTCTCTCTAGGAAAGGAGTTAAAGGAAGGCTAAGCAGGGGGAAAGTGTGCAGGACAAGGTGTAAAGCACTCTTTCACCCCTCTTGTGCTGCCCAGAGCTGCAGGTCTCCTACTTGTGCTGAAGATGTAGGGGGAAACAACCCAGCACACCAGAACCACAGGAATGGTTCAGGGAGGGCAAGAAACAGCTCTTTGACAGGCAGTTATGGGAGGCTGGACTCGCCCGCCAGCATGCAAGTCCTCAAAATGATGTTTCAGAGTGGTACCTTGCCTGCAAGTCCTTCCTCTGCTCCTATCCACAGGCAGATGTGAGCAGAGTGGAGGAACAACCCTCCTTCCAGCTGGAGACAAGGAGCCAGCAGCACCCACAGATGCCCAAGAGTAATAGCAAAGGCAGACATGCATGATCTCCAACCCCAATGCTCTCCAGCGTCCCACTGTTTCTAACTCAGAGGACTTCCTGAGCCTGCTGTGGTTTGCCTGCTCACTATTTCCCAACGAGCTCCTCGCTTAGCACTTGCCCAGTCTCCCCAGCACTTGTGCAAGTTTCATGTGCCCACACCACCTTTTGGCAAGGACCTGCACAGCTTCACCACGCCTCACATGAAGGAGTTCTTGGCCACAAACACACCCTTATCTCCCTCCCTGCCTTCCCCCTGGTTGGTTTTATGCTGCAGACTGAGCATCAGTATCTTCCCAGAGACACATCCTTTTAGGGACTTCTAGTGTCTGCAATGAAGTTAACACCTATGCACAGCAGTTTACAAAGCTTATTTTCCTCTTCGATAAAGGGGAGGGTCAGGGTGACACAGAGTAATCGCGAGATGAAATGCCACAATTTCCAACCCTTTCTGGGAGCTCCATGCAGCAAGTCTCATTTGCAACCCCAAACTTGGGAGAAAGCTCGCAATTAAAAAAATTAGCAGTGACCTTAAATACAAGGGCTACAATTTAACTAACCCGCATTCAGGCTTTGTTAATAAAGAAGCTCTTCTGCAGGCTATAGTACAAAGGCACTTTCCCAAAGATCAGGTTACCTCTGCCCAGTTATGCCACAGTGGAAATTTTAGAGACCTTTATATAAAAGCTCCAAGCGAGTGCTCCTCTGCGGACACCTCCATGCCCGCTCTTCACCCTCTGCTCTGCAAGGAGCAAGGTAAGCTCAAGCCTGGCTCAATCCATGGGTAAGGCAGGGCTTGCAATTAAGCAATAATGATCACAATCACCAGGCATTTTCAAGGGACTGATGACCAACAGGGTGGGGTTACATTACAATCCATTAACCTAATCAGCATTTAAACCTCAGGAACTACACAGCAGAGGCTGCCACCGGGATTATAAAACAAAATGAGAACATACTCTTAAAACATGCGTCTTTCAAGGCTCCGGAGAGCCTTACAGCTACGTCTTCACAGATAATCACATCACAGGTACAGGACAAGGCTAGCAAATAAGTGCCCAAAGCTAATGAACCAGTTTATTTGTCTTATCTAGCAGAGAAGTGCTTTTTACCCTCCATCCCATGGCAATGTTACCTTGACAGGTGCGGTACCCACAATAAATACTATGTCTGCCCCATATTCTGAATTATCCCTTTAGGGAGAAGAGCAAAGATACATATTTGGGGAACGGATGCTTCCTACAGCCTCCTGCACAGCTTGCAGCATCAGAAAATTAAGCTGACTGGAAGAACAAAGCCTGATGCTGCCCCTAAAGCAGAACTTGTTTGGTATCATTACTCATAGGTCAGTTAAACTAGAGAGTTGCTACTCTGGAGTCTTTTCTGCCTATTTCTTTATGGATTATAGTGCAAGGGAAAGACACAAACATCAAAGAAATGTCCTGGAAATGCCACGTGCCCTAGGACACCCCACATATCCCACTGGCAGTAGCACTGAGCCCAACTTTAACCATCTCCTTAATTGCTACTCTACCTCTTAACAAAACATCAATTGCATGCCTTTGATCTTATTGACTAGCTGGGATATCACTGAAACATGGTGGCAGTTGGTAATTAGTATTTTTAACTCTTGGGAAGTCTTTTGTAGGGCAGTATTTCCTGCTCGGGTGGGTTTTAACATGCTGTCCTCACTCCTCTGGAAGGCTGACTTGCCAACACAAGAACCTCAGGTGTAGATGTTATGTGCACGTGGATGGACCAAGGTCTTCAAAGTGCTGTCAGACTACAAGGGAGCTATCAGGTCCAAATGGTCTCATCTCCATCCAGGCAGATGTTCAGCACTGCAGCATGGATTTTTCCAGTTTTGCCATCATTCTGCTCTTTTGGTGGTTTTAGTCACTAGTGCAGTACATCACCCAAGCTCCACACCATTTCTGCCCAGCTGGGGGCTCTGCCTGCAGACAGGAGGGCTCTTTTTGTCTGGATCTTTGTTCTTTCAACATCACCTAAATATCACTCCCTTAACACCTGAATTAATATTTCAACCCCTTTAATTACACACAGTGGAGATTTTATCGGAAATCTGATTATTGTTTGAAAGTCTGAGCATTTCATCCCAGCCTTGGAATTGATCTATCGACTGCTTTTAAAACTCCCATTTTAATTTAACATTTAACACTTTATACCCACATTAATTACACTTCCCATGATCAATATCAACAAACACCATCTCTGGCCCTCTCCTGATAGAGAGACCTTAGAGACCTTGCTCTGCCAAAACTCTCAGGATAGCTTTGCTCTTGAATACAGTCATTTATGAGGCTGACCAGTCCAATGGGAAAGGAAGAGAAAGAAAAACCCATGAAAAGCAGCAGTACTGAGTAAGTAGCAAGGTTAGTAAAAAACATCACTGGCAGAGATGCGCAGGCGCAGATGGGCTCCGGTGGTGGCACAGGGACTGGCCTGGCCCCAGGACATGGGGAGCGGAGACTCCAGCCAGCTTGCCATCCATCTGTCCCACCTCCATCTCAGCTGGAGGGGGACCAGGCTCTGATGCGGGGAGTCACCATGTATCGGCTCCATCATAACTCCTGCCCACGCTGAGCAGCGGGTGACCTGGGCTTGGCCTGTCCAAGAGCTGCATGCAAGCTCTGGGGCACGGGAAATGCTGTCAGGTCTACCAGGGAAAAGAAAGCTTTTCAGTATTGCCCAGCATTTAACCAGCCTGCAGATCCAGGTCCCTCTGCTCGCCTCACTGCAGCACAACATGGGAGAGCAAAGCACTTCTCTGATCCCTGAGTCTAGCAGATCTCTTATTAGCAGACACAAACTGCATGGACTAATTAAGAGAGACACCCATCACGCTACCTTTATATCCAGCAACTGCCAGCTCTCAAAGATGGCTGCTATAAGGCACTGGAAGTGTTCAGCTTTTCCAGGAGGACAGTACCAAATTGCCTTCTCCAGGCCATGGGAAGCAGAACTGGAAGTGCTTGAGGCAGGTCGGGTGCTCCTCTTACCCTGTCTGCAATGCATTTGTGTTTCACTATTGCAACTGGAGATGGAGGAAGATAGCATCCCCAGTGCTGCAGAAAACAGGAATATTTGTCTCTGAATAATATCTCAAGGATATTAAGCACAAGTCATTCTTATGCAAAGGCTGCCCTGTACAGCTGCCAAGGTCAGTAAGACCTTGCTTTATTTGCTGCATAAGGGCTGGCTGCACAAGTTTTACCTTGTACATTTTTTTTCCATGCATTCTCTTGTCTTGGATTTCCCTGCTGCTAGTGCCTATGCATCTTGCTGTCTGTTCAGTAGGTCATGCTACCTCCTCCGGCTGTTGATAATGACTACCCAATATCCAATCCTCCAGAACAGTCAAAATTCTATCAAACCGACTCCTATGGCATGTTTAATTCAAAAGACACCGAGGACAATATTGAATAAGAGTTTTCAAGAAAAACATGCTCCACAGCTTTTGCTAACAACGTCAATATGTTTCTGTTTTCAGGGGGTCTTGACCTGCTATCCACTTACACAGCCATCACTGTTCACATTCTAGTATCTACATACAGATGATTTTTTTTGTGCAAGGATGGCATTCAACCAAATGGCACTGCCTGCGCACGCAAGCTCTGGATTACAATACCAGGGAGTGTAGATTTCAGGAAGCAGGCAAGTACTGAACAGGCTGGATCTAAATAGATAACAGGGTCTGAAAGTAAGGCCCTATGCTTTTTAAACTTCAAACACTTTCTTACACACTACCGCCGATGGTTATACCTAGACTAAGGACTGTCCCACTCCCCAGTTTACTAAATCCTATGACACTGCAGGGGCAAGAGTCAAATTTAGATATTTGCATAAGGAAGAAAAACAGCATTTTGAAACTGTACAACATCATGATATTGCAAAGGACTCAAATGTCAAGAAACTTTAACCCAAACAGTCCCTTTGCCGAAGAACAGAGTTAAGTGACCTACCTGAGGTCAGTGGCCAGGCAGGAAAACTTCACAACAGCCTTGCCCTGCTCAGGAATCACACTGTTCAGAAAGCATGCTGCTGTGCCCCAGCCTCTAAACCTAAATCAATGGAGAGATGGCAAGCAAAAATGTCCAACACCTCCCCTGATCTGCCAGCAGCAGTGCAGCAGAGTTGCCCAGTGACAGCAGTTCTTCTTTCTTGCCTGTTTTTTTCAAGCTACACCTCACCCACCTGATCGACCACAACAGCCGAGCTCTTGCTTATCAGTGTCTGATGCAACAAACTTCCAGCCAGCAAGGAGATCTGGTCTGGTGGGAAGAGCGAGCCAGGACTCCAGATGAGGGCTTACACATCCTTCCTCCAGCACAGAAATCAAGCAGTTTTGGCCATCTCACTTTGTCCCTCTGACATTGCTTGAACCCCCTTCAGAAGTTACAGTTACTAACATTAATGTCACATCACCCTATTTGCCCTGAGGGCTACAAGCTCCTCAGAGTAGAACCCCTCTCCCCCTTTATTCTGCAGCAGGCTCTGACCTTGGTAGGACCCCACAGCCATTGCCATTAACACCAACCATCAGTCAAGCTTAAAACACAATACTGGTGACAAAAGTCTCTCAACTGGAGACAGGCAGCATTACAATGGGGCTGTGCAGAGGGGTTAAAGAAGCATTGCTGAAAAGGGATGCAAAGGAGGACTTCAGGCTCTGAGCAAGCACACTCTGCCATACATGCAGCTCAAAAGGTTAGCATCACTTGCGAGCAAGAACTGTCTGGCTGAACATACTGCTTTTGTTAACTGAGAATGGCTACATGATGGAGTGGGCTAATTGACTGCATCTTACTTTTGGGGACCCAGGCTTAAAACTTGGCTCTTGTCACAACTGAAAATGAATTTAGGGACTACAGTGAGAGCCATTATAATTTATTTTCTACAAAATCATCAAGTAATTGCCAGTCTCCTGACAGAGAGGCCCAGAACTCTGTGCAAGGGCACTAGTGCTTATGCTGTTGTTTCCCTGAGTATAAAAGTTATTAATGGATTCATGTGAGTGGTCATCACAGCTATCAGTGCTGCTTAGCTGGACTGAGCACCTGAGCATGAAGAGCCTCGCCATGCAACATGGTGCATGTTTCATGATGCAGTGCCATGCAGGTTGCGGGTCCTACATGGGGGGAAGCCGTGCCTGGCAGGATTTAAAATTAAGTTTTCATACAGATTCATATATCGCTTAAATTTGCAGGGCCAAAGCACAGTCCTGGTGTAACTCTAGTTACTTCACGGGAAAACCACCAGGGCTGGTTGTGGTCCAAGGGAGCTGAGGGTAATTTCCCCACTTCCTGATGGCTGAAGGCCACCCAGCAGAGCCAGTAGGGAAGTGAGTACTTTCCCCATAAAGTAATTCTCTATTTTTATCTTGCTAAGAAAGTTTTTCGTTTAGAAACTAAAACTCCTGTTTTAGGGAGAAGCCAAGTACCCTTTTCCTTTCAGATTTTTACCACAGAAGTTTTCATCTAATCAAATAAGCCATTTTTCCACTGAAAGGAATTACCATGGAAAAAGCAGAACAGCAGACCAGCCCCTGAAGGTGTCCAAGCAGAAGTACAGATAAATTGCATCCCTAACTCTGGCAGCAGCATGCTCCTTCATACTACTGTTTGCAGTGTCACCTCATCCCTCTGTGCCTCAGGTCATCCATCCCAAACGATGGGGATCCTCGGTGTCAAAGCACTTCTGAAAGCAACATGGTCAATGTGTAAGTTAAGCAGCAGCTAGTGATTGTCAACCAGTTTTGGACACAACACAATATGCTGCTCTACTAAAACACAGAGGCTATCGCTTCTGAAGTGCCATCATCCTCCTCTTTCCTCCTCCAAGCAAAGAGAGTCACCAGCATCCTCAGCCAACAGAAGGTGGGCAAGAAGATGCAACAGAGGTCAAAAGGAACACAGAAAAATTTTCTGAAGCAGCCTCTGGCACATAACGCTCAGCGACACAGCATGGCTCAGCAATACAGCAACTTTCACCTGTACAAGCAAGAGACCCGGACATGAAACCCTGTAACACAACAAAGCGAGGGGTGGGTGTTGTCTTCACAGCAGGGTTTTACAGCAAACCAAAGGCTTCTCCCTTGAGCAGCAGAAGAGGAAAACTGAAGTCAGACCTCTATCAAAAAGTCAGACTCAGAGGTGAAGGGATGGGTCAGAAGACATCCATGAACCAGGGAAGAAGGGAGCAGCAACCACAGTGCTCTGGGGGCTAAAGAAGAACCTGGGGACCAGGTTCTCCCCACTCCCAGGGACGGCGAGATTCCCAAGGCCAGAACAAATTCTGCAAGTAAGGGCCATGCATCTCCTTCCGCCGTTATCTTTAAATCCTCTTTACTCCATGGAGCTATTCTCCACTCTCCTTCCCTTTTAATCAGGCCTGACCTACAGATGTCAGCCTCATTCTGGCTAAGTCAACACAACTGCCACATCTAGGATGCTGTTACAGGAAAAACCTTACTTACACTCTTGGCTGGATTCCAGAATCTACTTCTTGGTCTAGACCTGACCTCGTTCCTCTTCTGCAAGCTTAATCCTTTACCTTAAGGGCACAGCAAACACACAGGGACTCCAACATGGGCCTGTCTACGCTCAGTTTTTCCTTCAGTCTGCAGAGCCAGGAGACTCTTTTGATCACGCTGCACAAACACTAACGATTATTGACGGGATGCTCCCTCTGAACTGCACGTTCTTCAAATACACACGATCAAGAGCCGAAAAGCAACACGAAACACGCTTTATGTTCTGCAAGGTAAACCCCTACTCTAGAGCTCACCCAGCAGGACACAAACCTTCAACCAACAGTGCCCAAAGTTTTCTCAGATGCAGTCCTGACCTTGCACTGAAACATGACCTCGTCTGATACACCCAGCTTCATCTAAAGGCTACAATAGCATAGTTTGGGTTGGAAGGGACCTGAAAAATCATCTAGTTCCAAGCCCCCTACCACGGACAGGGATACCTTCCACTAGATCAGGTTGTTCAAAGTCCCATCCAACCTGGCCTTCAGCACTTATGCATCCTTCAGCAGAAACACAAAACAGCAATACAGGATGCTAATTGAAGATGAAGGACTTCAACCAGCTGCCATGTCATTGTCCAACAGTATGTTACCAGGCAGAGCCCAGCGACTTGCTGCAATGGCATGGTCAAAGTAAGAGCGCGCTTACAGCTCTTCCAGTATGTCACTCTTGACACACATTTTGCAGTCCCCACCCCTCATGGCCAACAGGCAGGAGTCACAGGCTGGAGACGCGTGGACAACAGCTTGGTCTGTCTTGCCCAAACACATCAGGATTTCAAGACTGAGTGAGATCTGGCTCATGCACTCCATCTCATGACCCAAAAACCCCGACCCTGGTCACATATCAATAGCAGCAGTGGAAATATCAACTCACGAGTGAGATATTAGCAACTAATCTGTTATTAGCTTATTCCAAGAAGGCAGCTAGCTGTGGATTCAACCTTCAGGCAACAACACAGGTGTTTCTTGGCTCTCAAAGACATTTGCACGGTGTTTTCTTTAAGTGTTTCTGGGAGATGTTCAAAACCCCAATTACCTGTATCTGACACAATGCTGAACCAACACTCTTCTGGTTCACAGGAGCTCTAAAAACAAAACCCCACTGAGGCTAGAAGCCACTTCCAGATTGAATTTTCTGAGCTCCAAAACAGTCCTTGAATGTGTGCTGCAAGAAATCCTCCATACAGACACTCCTTTCATACCACAGGAGGAGAAGGGAGAGAGAGAAAAAGAGATTAAAAACAAGACAAAAGCCAGATCCTCAGGTAACAGAAAAATCAGAGATGCTCCCTCAGTTTACACTACCACAGATTTGAGCCAAAGGTGCTTTTAAAGTCCTTTTATGAAATATTTTAATCTGCTTTCCTATCTGCTGTGAGTGGAAGCTAGGCAGTGCTTTTCAGAGAAATTATTTATTCAGTTTTACAGTGACTAACCTGAATTTCCAGACTGCTTCAAAAGAAAAACTGAAGCATTTCTTTACAAAAGGCAAGGAGCGTTAGGCTTCTTCCTCCCTCCCCTCCTTCTTTTTTTTCCCCCTCCACCCCTCAGATGAAACATCTCTACCTCTCATCTAATTAAAAAAACAAACTATCTTCCCACCAAAAAAATGCTCTTCCCTTCACCTCCATGCCAAAAATGTGCTGACAATTTTTTCTTTTTTTTTTTTTTTTTCCCCCCTGAAGTGACCCAAAATGGAATAAATTCCTTTTTTTTTTTTAATTAATTTTTCAATTTAGCCACCTACTTGAAAAAACAGCTACCCTTACATTCCTGGCTGCAGTCCTACAACCTGGAATAAACCGAACACAAAGCTGAAAGCATGAGATTACCACTGGTTTGGCATTAATCGGGCACCCTATGAAAAATATCCATGGTCAACAGCAAATTACAGGGTCAGTGAAAGTGGCCACACCGTTGCATGAACCGCCTCCATGTTACTTCCCAGATGAAAGAACAGAAAGTAGTGGCACAAAGCTTAAATTAAATACAACTGAGGCTCTAATCCAAGTCCACCAAATGAAGGACCAGTTCCAAAAGGCATGGACTCACCAGGATGTGCTTCTGGCACCCAGGGGATGTGTTCTGGGGACAGGGAGCTCAGGTATCACGCACTTATCTTCACCGAGGCACCCACTACGTGCCTGCCGCAGGGGAAGCAATGTCACACACAGCAGGTCTGGTTTAAGGCAAGGTTTAAGGCCCTTACAACTACATTTCATCACGAGTAAGCTCTAATTCTGGGAGGCAGAGGGCAGATGTACATTTTCTTGTGTGGAGCTGCCCTCTACTCAACCCAGCCTAAGACCTTCACTTACGCGAGACTGCGATTAGGGGATTCAGGTCATGAGCAAGCAGATCTCATGCTTTAATTCTCTCTCTCTCTCTCTCTCTCTCTCTCTCGTTTCAGTTGTCTGAATCTCCAGGATGAGCAACATCACGTTCTTGCAGAAACCTAAGCAAACTCGCATGCACCAGCTCTCTCCCTCAGAACAGGGAGATGCATGAAGTCAATCGTGACAACCTCCCACCCAAAGGTGTCCGATGCTGCTGCTGTGCCACGGCACTCTCTCTCCACATTAAAGACTCAAAACAACAATTTTAAGGCCAGTCTTACCTCTTTGTCTCCCCAATCCAGCTAACACCGCATCAAGTACATCAATACTGTTGCATTTGTGTACCTCCATTCCAGTACACCCCCCAGAAAGATGTACATCCAAAAAAATACAGCAGCCTGTACCCCTTCTTTCTCCCTCTCCAGCTAGCAAGCTCCCTCCCGAGATCACCCTGCTGAGAACTACTTTGGCAACATACAGGTTTAAGACCATCCTAAAAACATCCACCCACCTGACACCAGACTGTAGCCCTCGTTCCCCTCTCCTGTAAGCATCACGCAGGATTAGACCCTTGCTAAGTGATCTGAGACTGCACTAACATGCTCCCAGCATTGCTATGTGGCAGCTTTCACTACCTGCAGATGCTGTCCAAAAATACAGAAGAAAAATTTGTGCTCTTGGGAGCTCATAGTCTAAAGGCAGAGGTCAGGAGAAACACTCTGCTCTTATTAATGCAGTTCTATGAAGAGGAGAAGAAAAAAAAAAGTCAAGCCTGTATGCTTCTCAGAAGCAGATTATGGCTAATAATACAAAGATTACTGACATTAAATGAATTTAAATTCATTCTTCTATCACTCAGAATATTAAGTTTTTTACCTTCCTCTCAGTATCATTCCCATTTGTAGTCAGCTTCACTTTCTGCCTATCACAAAGATATTATATTCGGACTATAATCACCATAATGGACTTCTCCCCCTCGGCAGTTTTGTTGTACTAGGCATCTTAAAAAAAAAAAAAAAGCATTTGTAATGTTAATTTAACAAGCATCCTATCTTCCCTATTTTTTTTAGGCAATTACTGTGTAACTCTGCAAACAAGTTGTGCAGTCCTAATGGCTTTTTTGCCTATCCACAGGCAAGGGGAAAGTCTCACCAGCGCAGCAGCAGCATTACTCCCGCAGAAGGAGCAAGTGCTGCTCAGCCCAGGGCTCAGCCAGGGAGAGGGAGCCAACAGTACTCTCCAGCTGGCCACACTGCAGCATCAGTGCATGTCGCAGGCAAAGGGGACCAGGAAAAAGTGTCTCACCGGTGACCAAAATTCAATTTTATACTTGGGTTGCTCCTCACCAACATTCCGACTCAAACTGAAGACAGTGCTCTGCGCTACCCTTGAGGAATTAAGTTTTTAAAGCCAGCACCAGCAACCTGAAGATGGAGCACAGTAACAGGAGCAAAGTCAGCCACAGGTTTACTCTCAGGAGGAAAAACTCCTTTTGAAACTTAAAAGATCCAGTTCAGCTGTAGGAACCTTCTCCCCAAACACCCTATTGACAAATAAGTATCTAAGAATGCTTAAAAAAAAGCCATGAGTCAAGCAAATTACCAGCCACGTGTTTGCTGCTGAACATCATGAATGTTCCTGCTTCAATTTCACCACCATTTCCAGCTGACCCAAGTACAGGCCACATCGGCTGGGGCAGCTCTGCCGTCCCGTGGGGCCCAGGCCTCATTCCTGCCGTCTCTCTCAGCCAGAACAAGCATTCATAAGACCGAGCACAAGGTAGAGGAATGAGGAGAGCAGCAGGGAGGAAAGAGAGTGCACCTTTCCATGCCAAAACACATCTGAAGGGCATGAAACAGCAGGCTCAGCTCCTCATGGTGCCCATGGAGGCCAAGGGCATTCAGCGCAGCCCAGGAGCTCAAGCAGCCAATGGCTCTGCCTCGGCAATGCCTCTCTCTCAAGAGGCTTCCGCAATTTCCCCAAATACACACGTTCCCCACAAGTTTGCTTCTCTCTTCATGTGCACTGAAAGTTATATACATTAGAAACACACAGCAGGAACTGGGTGCAGACCCTATGACAGGGATGAATCCTGCAGCATTTGCAACCAAACACTCTTTCCATCCTGAAGTCTCCAGGTACTGCATCCCTCAGGTTGGCTGAGCAGGCGGAGGCGCTCCAAGACCTGGGAGGGAAACTGTTTCTCACGTAAGCTGGCATGCAAAATGGTGTAATCACCCAACAAAGGGCATCTAGGGGACACTCTACAGCTGGGCTGAATTTACAAATCCTGGTATCTCTAGAGGAACAAGATGGTGGCACTGTACAGAAAATAAATAGATCTGTTAGACACACCAGAAGCCTCCCTGTACCTTATGAATGGATCTCAGGGTCTTTTCAGAAGGATAACCTTACACCTAACACAGGACAGCAGCAGCATCCTCATTCCAACCTTGGTATCTGAGCATCGGCTACAGAATGCATTATATTATGACACAGTCACCAGAGCTGGAAAGTCCCCAACCCAGCAGGTCTCTCCCTTCAGCAAGGCTGATGTAACCTCATGCAGAATCCACCCCACACGCCCTACTCATCTTCTCAGTCTCAGAAGAAACGTGGATCATAGCCACTCAACTGATTGCTCTGTAGACCCTGAAAATCATAGTGCAGGGGGTCAGTCCCAGGTGAGAGCCACCCAAGCCAGTTACCCTGAGCAGACTGGTCCAAGGGCAGACTGGTCCTGCACAGCGGGCAGGGGAGGAGTGGGGACAAGCTGCCTGCACTTCTGAGCAAGGTGGAGAAGGCTTGTGGCATCCAGAGGCAGGACGGGAGGTGTCACCTCACTGCAGAGGTGAAGGGGGAAGAGAAGGGGCTTGCCATTCCTCCTGCAGCAGAGCAGCCCACTCTGGCTGGCCTCATTTACATGACCTGTAGTATAGCTTCCTCAAGCACCATGTGAAAGGTGCTGCTGCATTAGCCAGACCACACTTGGGTGCTCGGGGCATTAACTCGTTACCAAGGCTAGGCTCAACTAGGGGCACCACTGTTGCACCCAGTGCTTCACTGAGTTAATTAGCTCAACCCAGAGGATTCACAGATGGTGGACTTGGTCTGGAGCCAAGCTCAGGACCCTAGGAGGGAGGTGTTTGGTTGTGGATCCAGGAGTCAAGTGCAAAGGCAAGGTGGAGATGCCAGTGCCAAAACCTGGGCAGTCTGTCCGAGTGCACGGAGGCACTTCACAAGACGCCTGTGCGCTCTGGCTTTCTCAAGTCAAGATACAACACCAACATCTGGAGGCTTCAGAAAGATGAGGACAGACAACCTGTAACCCTCTGATGGCTCCATGCTACAGTTTCTTTTTTGTACCTGAAAAACAACTTTACTGAAATGTATCTGAAGATGCAACACAAGATCCCTGGGCCAAGCACTGCTCACGACCATTTAAGAACATTCAGACTATACTTAAAAGGAACCCACTGATACTTCGTATGGCTATAAAAGGATCTATCCATCCTGACTTGCGGGCTGTAGACAGGGTAGGAGATCCTACAACCAAGCAGCTTCATTAAGAAGAGTGAACAACATTGATGAAGAGTTTTTACCAGATTTTGGGGAGAGAAACCCAATGCTCTTTTCCTGCCCAGCCCAGCCAGGGAAGGACTCAACCCTCTCTTCTCCATCAGTTTTGTATCTTATGGCCTGTGGTAACACTTTGCATGCTATGAACTAACCCAGCGCTCTGGAGAACAACTCCCAGCAGCAGCCCGGCAGCCAGCCATGGCTCAGAGCAGAAGATGCTCTTTTGCAGGAGCTGGTGTTGCTTTATGGGACAGGTTTCACCATCAGAGCGTCAGGGACATTTGGCAGCTCGCCATTCCAGCCTTTAGGACCGCTTTAATGGCTGGTCCTTCAACCCACACGTGTCCCTCCCAGCATTACAGCCCTGAACAGTACAACCACCCCCCCACCCCCCGCAGTCCCAGGATCTTCCACAAAAAGATCATCAAATGCTTCACAAACATTAACGAATTAAGTCCCAGCATCCCAATTAACTCCAGCAGCATTATCCCCTCGTGACAAGGAGCGCAGAAGCAGGCTGAGGTGTCCTCGTCTCCCCCTGAGCCTGCCATGACCATGACCCAGCCATGGCAGCCAGGCCTGCCAGCTCCCTCCCTCTGCTCAGCTACAGACCTGTGAGCTACTTCAAAGGCTTTTTCCAAAACAGAAAGAGGGGGCAGGAAAAAAAAAAAAGCCTTCTGTTTTCCTTGAAAAGCAGGTCTATGCAACAAAAAAGCTACTAATAAAGGTTGCACCATCCAAATTAAAAGTCAAAGGCAGCAATAAAGAGTCTCTGAAATATAAGAAACACGTTGTGTGCAGTGTGAAATTTATTGCTGCCTTGCAGAATGAAGCCAAACATCTTAATATGGAAAAACACCGCTACTTTTGACCCAAACAGATTGGGAACAGGAAGTAAAAACAAATTACCCAGCTGTGGCCTCCCTGCCTTACGAGCAGCACCAGCAGCAGCAAAGAAACAGCGTTTCCTGCCCACACTCACCCCGACCACGGCTGCCCGGGTCTGCACGCCGCTCCCCCGGGGGCCAGTCCCACCTAAACCCGTCCGAGTTTGTTACTAAAGCTCTCGCAGGCAAGGTCAAGCCTTTATCAAAGGGGAATCAGCTGGGGAGAGCCAGGGAAATGGGGACTGCAGGAATCTCCCCAAATCCTGCACCCCTTTGCGAACTACACAAGGGCCAGGCTCCCCTGTGAGGGGATTCCCCTTCTTTCGGTGGCCCTCTTGACTTTCATCAGCCAAGTTCCTGACTCAGGACAGGCATATTTCAGGTGTTAATTTTGGCTTTACTGCATCATCACCAGCAAACCCTGAGAAATTAAGTCAAGCCTCAATTGGCTTAAAACATAATTGCATTTCTTTTAAATAATAGCTTTGCATTACTTTCTTTTTGTGAGGGTTTGGTTTTGGGGGTTTTTTTTTTTTTTTGAGCTTGTGCATATTGCATCCTAATTATATTTTCAAGCTTTCATTTGCAGCTCCAGGAATAACACAGAAAGACATTCAGATGAGCTAATTTTTAAATCATCACTTGAGTAAGGAGGTGGAGCTCTAAAAAAAAAGTGACAGGTAGAGCAAGGGACCCACAAGAAAAAAGAAACATGCAAAACTGACAGTCCGGCATCTCTTTTGTTAAAACTGGTAACTCAGTGCCAAAGAGAACGGTTTTAAGACCTTAGCATAGCAAACATTGAATACTGCACACATAAATGGCATTTTCTGTTGCATTACAGAAACACTATACACTAAACAGCAGCTCAGAACCTGATATTTTGATTAAAATTCTGCTTTCACAAAATCTTATAAGCATTATTTTTATTAGCACAAGCAGATTTTTCCTACAAGATTTTAAAAGATTACATGCCAGGTGTAGAACACTTCATGAAACAGAATAAGATTTTTCACTCATATGAATTTTTAAAAAAAACAATAGCAACCAGCAAATTACAGCCATTAGTACAACACTGCCTTCGCAGCAGATTTATGCCAGCATTACCGAAAGCAGAATTTCACCCAACAACATTTCTGGGTAATACAGACATCTGCAGAATCAAGGGAAAAAAGCACATAAACATGCACAACCACACATTTTGTGCACTACTACCCAAGACTTTTACAAGGACGGGTATTTTGTGCCACTGTTTTGGAAGAAAGTACCCTGCATGTTGCCCATGAGTACGGTCTCCTGCACGCAGTGATTTCCAGTCCTACCTCATATTCTTTTAAATCCATCACTTTTGCACTCCTAAATGCTGCTTTGGCAGAGGGTTTGCACTGCAAGTAAGGAAACTCCCCCTGCACTCCGTTATGCATGAAATGCTCCCTCTGCCCCAGCAACCTCCCAGCAAAAAAAAAAAAAAAAAAAAAAAAAAAAAAAAAAAAAAAAAATTATCCAAGTTTATCACGCCAAGGAAAGAACAATAAGTGGGAGTCCAGCAAGGCAGTCAGAAGTGCCGCCAAAAAATCAGAGCTCTTTCTCAAAAAAAGACCCTCCCTTAGGAAGCCTGCCAGTCAAACCCGATCACGAGGCTGTTTTCCAAGGGTGAATAGAGTTCTTATTGACACAGCTTATGTCTGCAGCATGCAGCCCTCCGCAAGGCTTTCAAGAGCAGATCGGATTACACAGACACATTCTCTCTGATTTTATGCATTCAGAAGCCCTCAGACATAAAATACCCAGCTCTGAAGGCCACCGGTTTTTCAGCTCGCTATCAGCCTACATGCTTTTTTTTAAAAAAAAAAACAAAAAAACAAAAACAAACAAACAAAAAAAAAACACAAAAAAACCCAAAAAAAACCAACCAACCAGGCAAAGAGATCCAGGGCACCTTTACTTGGGCTCCAGAGGATCTCACCCTTGCTGAGCAGGGCCGTGTAATTTGGAGGCCAAGCCACAGATTTGCTCCGTGTGAGTAATAGGACGACTCATTCCCATGGTGGGTACTTAGCACTGGGACAGGAGAAGGGAAAAAATAAGTATCTGCTGGCACCATTTAAAATGGGGGAAGACAACATCGATCTGGGTAGACAATGCTTCCTGGAAGATGGCATGGAAAAAGGGGAGGACACACACCTTTTAAAAGAACAACAGGCACTGCCACAGCTTAGCAGGCAAGAGGTGCCCAACTGCAAAAGCATCACAAACACAAATTCAGGTAAACCACCTATCCAGGGTCAGCAATTTGCACACACAGAGGAACCCAGAGAAAACAAACTAGAAGGATCAATTTATCCTGTTTGTATATTTAGGGGGCACAATGAGGAACTCCTTTCCAGGAGCAGACACACGTACAGACAAAGTCTGGGGTACCTGTTATGCTGCATTAAAGGTGAACAGAAAATTACAATATGTTTTGTTATTATAAATCCTCCGGCTTAAAAAGACTGCGCTTCAGCAAGAGGGAAAAGTCTGTGCTTAAATCATATGACAAATTAGGACCTGAGCACTGCCCTAGAGAAGGATGCATGCACTGCCCAGAGGTCTGGAACACACTGATTAAAAAGAAACTCAAAAAACAGTCTAAGCAGCAAACCAGTGCATTGCACATGAGTAACTGGTTCCCTATCACCTAAAAGGGAACAACCCCTGCATCAACTCATCCACACTGAATTGAAAGTTCTCACTGAAATATTATATATGGCAAACACAGAAAATCAAGCAAGCTTGAGCTTCAGAGCTTTTAAGGGAGAGCAAAAACACACTGTTCAAGACAGACATCCCCACCCCACCCCGCTTCCAGGCTGCGATCACTCCCCAACTAAGTGTTTCTATCATATTGCAAAAGATTTTTCTCACATTTTCCCTGCTGGCTGCTCGGAGGCTGGACCTGGGTATCCCAAATGCGGGGTGCCACGTCCGTCTGTGACGGCAGTTCCTCTTTGGTTGGGTGTTTACACTCTGTTTTCAGAGCACAGCAAGAGAGCCACAGCTCCTATGACTACCTTTGGAAACCGAGATCTAAGCAAACTCTGCTTTTCAGCACACAGCCTCCTTCTCAATGAGCAGCCTCGTGTTTCTAGTACTCATTTTAGTTTCCACACGTGACTTCTAGTATGTTCATGGTCAGAAAAGCCTGCTCCTACGAAGGCTGTGTACTCGTTCCCAACATGTCTGAGTCACACAATAGTTTGCTCCACTGCCAAAGCCAAGCTCTCACCACTGGCACGGCAGGGGTGTCCTGCTGCAGGCATCAGTCACCAAACCCTGCCTGCACATTCATCACCATCACCTGCGCCTGCACTAGCCACAAAGAAAATCTTCATTTGCTTTCAGGCTCCTGACTAAGCTGCAGGCACTGGTGACTAGGAAAGCTGTGGTTTGACTTGTGCATGAAGAAAGATCCATTTGCAAGACACTAGCAATGCAGTTTTGCCATCAGTTTAATTCGGCATAAGCCAGTGCTGCTAATAAAAGCACAGTCCAGCCTCGTCCCGACCTGCCTGTGCACCCCAGGTCCTTGCGCCAATACAACGGTTTCTGTGGCCACACAGAGAAGCGAGCCAGGGAAGCAGCGATGGCTGAAATGAGCGTTGCTTGCTTTCTTGTTATTCTGCAAGCTTATTCTTAATCCGCAAGGATGGTGAAGAGACTGGAGGAAAGGTCTGGAAGAACCACTTTTTCCACTACAGTACCAGCTTCAAAACTGATACGCCAGCTATACTGCAAAAGCTAACAAAGCCAACCTCTCCCCCTTTGCAGTCACAGGTTTTTAAGTCCCACTTTGAGATTCCATTAAATGCACAGAACAGCCTCTCAAAACCTCACTTCTGGTGGCAGCACAAGCGCAGAACTCCAAGGTCCATGTATTCATCCTGCTAAGATAGGGGAAGCCTGCGAGAAAACTTCTAGGTCTGTAAAAATCCAAGAATAACACTTAAGCCTCCAGCCATTCCCCAATTGAGGAGGCAGCAGAGCAGGCCACCGCTGCTTATGAACTGGACATAAAAACCACTAGAAAATCCTCTATGTGGATGCAACACCCCAACACCTCAGATGGACAACTGCCCAGCATCCCTATTTGCCAGTAACCTTCTGCAGCACATGGGCCAGCACTGGGAGGGAGGAATGGCAGCTCCGGATCTGCTCCCTCTTTCTCCACAAGGATCCCTCACTCTCCTGTGGTGGTGAGAAGGATGTGGCACCCTGAATTCTCCTGACCTGGCCAGATACTGCAGGAGGCAGAGCAGCACAGAGGTTACAGCACCAAGGAGCTAATTTCCTCGCTGACCACCAGGTCTGCTTTTGGGCCCTTGCCGGTGTATCCCAAACTGCACCAAACCCACAACAGACATACAGCTGTATACAGGCTGAACCAGGTGCATATGTAAAACTCAGCCACTTCTGGGAAAGCTGACTGTGCCTGAGAGCAGACTGCACCTTCTGCTGTAAGCGCATAATACCTAGAAGCTTCTGCACAGTCCATTGTCTTTCAAAGAGGAACACCCAAACGCTGAAATAGCTCACAAACTTTTCTGGGCCATCACTACTTTAAAATGACTTCATTTAAATATGTACCATGTCTATATATACACGCACACGCACACCAAGGGAAATGAGCACCCGTGAGCAGGGCGGGTGCCCACACACCGTAACTGCACAGCCTCCCTGCTCTGCCTGTGCACGTCTGTGCCGCCACGGCCCTGCACTAGTACAACCCCACAGCAAACCAGAGCAGCTCGGGAGCCCTGCGAGGATCCTGCCCCACTGGCAGGGGGCTGGGAAGACCACGGCCTGCGGGCTCTCCACCAAACCACTTGCTAACACACATCTTTTTTTGGGGTATAGAGAGCGGTGGGGGCAGGGAAGTTTTAAGACCAAATTACAGAGTCCTTTAAATCCTTGAGTTCTGCACAAAGCTGAACCCCTAAGTCCTTCCTTCAGGAGTTCCCCGCCACCCCATACCCAGGGATGAGATACATGATTTGGACCTTCATTTGTAAACAAAGCTCCAAGGAGCAGGACTGTGCCACGTAAGGCATTTCTCCAACCTGGAGAGCAGCACCATTGCAGCCTCCACGTACTACCTTAAAAGCAAAATACCCGCAAGGAGGACCCATAGGGGGAAAACATCTCTGCAACCCCATGGAAGCTGCTGTACGGAAACTTTAACTGCATTACTTCGGCTTCTGCATAATGCCAGAACAACTAGCTTAATTCAGACTGCTCCAACTCAGACACTCAATAGTTTCAACATGGTATAGACTATTACCTCGCTCTAATTACAGGATAACATTACATGTCCACCAACTGCTGCAATTTAGTCTTGCCCGATACAACCCAGCTCAAAATTGCTCATCCCACTTCTCACTCCTATACTTTTTGGCATCCTTTCAATAAACCCACTTCTCACCCCTATACTTTTTGGCATCCTTTCAATAAAGTCAGATTTACCTAGGAACGTTTCAGCATCTGACACACACGCACCCCAAGCCCCCCCAAAGGTAAAATCATTATTTCCTTGCAGTAATGAAGGCAAGGACTTTTACCAGTGCAGAACAAACTAGATTTAGGCAAATAGCATGGACACAACACTACTGCTCACACGCTCCTCTGTGCAAATGCATTACAGGATTACTGCTAAGAACCTCCGCAGCACACCACCACGAATTTGCACATCGCTCCCCGAGCCAGGTGTTGTTCTCACACAGAGCCAGGTGCTGTTCTCGCACAGAGCCTATCTCCGTGCAAGAATGGAGTTTTCAGAAAAGCAAAAGCCGCAGGATCAGGCCCTCAGAGTTTCACTACCTCAAAGGCAGGGGATGTTCCTTACAGCAGCTCACGTCTTGCCCTTCGGCTCAAAACCGCATCCGCAGCTCCCGCTGCCATGAAAGAGAAAGGTTTTCTCCCTGCAACCGCTCACCCACGCCTGAGCCGAATGCTAACAGGTCTCTTACTCGCGTCCCGCCTCGCCTCGCCACCGCCTCATGCTCTACAGCGGAATATTGCGTTCCCTGAGCGGACGAGCTGTCCGGCCATCGCTCCACGATGATTCAGCAAGGGGGTGGCTCCCCGTCGGAAGGCAACACCTACCGCGAACTGTCATACCACGGGGCTGGGTGAAAATGGGAGAAGTTGCTCTATCTATCATGGCTGCACTTTCCGAAATGCGTAGACCTGGCCTGGTGGGGTCGAGGGTGGAAGGGGGGATTCCATCAGCAGGCACGTGGAGTAATTCAAGGAAATATCACGAGGCTTTTAACTATGGCACAAGTAAAGGAGACCAAAAAAAACCCCCAAAAAACAACAAACCACCAGACACTTCGGGAGCCAGCATCAACTTCGCCAGGCTGTGTTCTTTGTTTCTAGGCAGACTCCAGTGCAGTGGCAAGAATGAACAAATGCGCATGTCTTCATAAG
>NW_010536308.1:569-837 GCF_000687285.1 Phaethon lepturus | reverse complement strand
TTCTTGCGGTTGGCTGATCCAGATTTGGGGCTTAGCAGAGCTTATTTTTGGGGATCAGCTGAGCCAGATTTGGGACTTAGCTGAGCTGGTTTTGGGGATAACCGAGCAAGTTTTGGGGCCCGACTGGGCTGGTTTAAGGACCTGACAGAGCCAATTTTGGGGCTCAGCTGAGCCAGTTCTGGGGTCCGACTGAGCTGGCTTTGGGGTTTAGGTGAGCCGGTTTTGGGGTTTGACAGGGCTGGGCTTTGGGGGCAAACCTGACGGGTTT
>NW_010536308.1:0-259 GCF_000687285.1 Phaethon lepturus | reverse complement strand
GGCTGAACGGGTTTGGGGACGGCTGAGCCGGTTTGGGGACGGCTGAATCGGTTTGGGGACGGCTGAATCGGTTTGGGGACGGCTGAACCGGTTTGGGGACGGCAGAGCCAATTTTGGGGCTGTTGAGCCAGTTCGGGGATGGATGAACTGGTTTGGGGACGGCTGAGCTGGATTTGGGGATGGATCAGCCCATTTGGGGTCTGGTGAGATGGTTTGGGGACAGACGAGAGGGTTTGGGGATGGTTGAGCCGCTTTGGGG
>NW_010536307.1:0-484 GCF_000687285.1 Phaethon lepturus | reverse complement strand
TGAGCAACAAGAGACATTATATGCTGGCTTCGAAATGATGTGGCAAGCCACTGACCTGCTGGAGGACTTCTGTGTTGGCTGACACCCACCTGACAAGGCTCAGATTCCAAGTTACCACCTGCAATGAGTTCTTTCCCTTCCCTGCTCAAGGAAGTTCTTCCAACCCCCGGAGCTGGGAGGAGTCATAAAGGAGTTGAAGAGACATGTGGCAGTGAGGCCAACAGTGTAAAATGAGGTGTAAATCCTCTGCCTTATTTTGCCACAATGGGGATGGGTTGAGAATGTTTCTGTAAATTGGGTAGGGGAATAGACAAACAGGGCTCATCTTCCCTCATCTTAAAGAGGTGGGCAGCATTGGCGCCATATCCTAAAACTCTCTATATTGTGAAGGGAAGTGACTCTGGAGCAGATGAGCAGCAAAACCTCCAGAAACCCCACTTCAGCTGCTGTGCGGGCTGTGTCTGGAGAGGTCCCAAGCAGTGAC
>NW_010536306.1:2966-4155 GCF_000687285.1 Phaethon lepturus | reverse complement strand
AGCAGATTTTAATGGCACAACGCCCTTGGTGGGTCTGACCCGCTGACAGAGGGGTCTGGATCAGGCTCAGGAGGTGTCGGCCGGGGGTTTTGCTGGGATGGGCACTGAGCAGTTCCTCACGCCTGTAGGAAAAGTTGTGACTGTCAGAAATACCCTAACGATGATGCAGGATTACCCCGGGCGCCTGGGAGCGAGAGCCGAGGTCCCCCCACCGGCAGCAGGACGCACGGCCCAGGCACACAGCGCGAAACCGGCCGTGGGCGTTTCGAGGCAGAGCAAACGCTGCTGGGGTCCCGCCAGCTGCAATCTGCAGTTACGATTTTTGCCTGGGTGCCCCAAAATCAGAGCGTGGAGTTTGCAGCTTTGGGGCAGGTCCTCATCAGCGCGGGGAGCCGGGGATGGCCTCGTCTCCTGCCTTGAAGTGGGAAGGATGGAGGAAAACAGCCCCCAGCCCTCGCGTTAACGCTACGCAAGGGGGTCTGGTGGCACCCGGTGGTGAGACGGGGCTCCCTCCACCTCTCGCGGTGTCCAGCCCCTTGGTCTGCTTGCGGGGACGCTACGGGATCGGTCCCAGCTCGCGGCACATGTGACGCAAACGGAGAGAAAAGGGCTGGGGCCAGGGACGGAGCTGCGGAGCTGGATGCTCTGCTCTTCTCTTCGGCTCTTTTTCCAGCTGGGATCAGAGAGCCATGAAGCGCTTCGGGAGGGCGGTGACTCTAAAAACGGCTTCTTTTGGATAGAGGAAAGGGCAAGAGCCAAGTGCAATGGTTATAGCCCGCGGTGGGGAGGGCCACGTGGCAGCTCCCTGCCTGAGCCCAAGGTCACATCAGCTCTCGGCCTCAAATTCTCCCCCTCAGATGCGGGAAGCAGTGTTCCCACCCGTGACCAGGTTCCTGGGTGGGCTGGCAGCCGTGGGGAAGGTAATGCTCCCACGCAGACCAGGGGAGAGGTGGGCACCAGGCTGCCCGGCACGGGAGCAGGCAGCGCGGAGCTGGCCTGGGCTCAGCACCCTGTGGTGATTTCCGATGGAGGAGCAGTTCCCGACTGGATCGCGTGCCCTGGATCTGGAAATCAGCCCATTATGCTTTCGATGTAGATATCACTTCATTTGTTTCAGCACTCCTGGGTGGGGTGGTGGAAATTCTCCTTTTTTTTTTTTAACCTTTGGGCATTTTCCATAGCTGACCAA
>NW_010536306.1:291-2921 GCF_000687285.1 Phaethon lepturus | reverse complement strand
GACCCGCGTTCTTTAGCCCGTCTGCTCTGCAGACTACACAGCCCTTATTTGTCTTACGCGCTAAAATTTCACTCCTGCAGCCCTTCCTTTCGGTGGCACCAGGGGCTCTGTCGCCGGTCTCGCCCCGTGCTGGCGGCACTGCCCAAAGGGATGCTGCGGGGCCGGGACCACACCTTCCCACCCCACCCGCAAGCTGCTGGGGATGGATGGGAGTGATGCAGCATCTGCTTCGCCCTCATCCAGCGCCCCAAAAAGACAAAAAACTCCTCGTGTGATGGGGACTGACCGCGAGGGCCTTCCACCAGGGTCACCCTTGTCACCAGCCTCCAGCTGGCAGAGGTTCCCCTGCATCAGCTGCCTGCCCAGGGTGGTGGGGTGCTGGTGTGGAAAACGCAGCATCTGGGCAAAAATAAGGGGACTTGGGAAATAACTTTTTGGGAGAATAAAAAAAAAAAAAAAAAAAAAGCACAGGAATGCTGCAAAGTAGGATCCCCAGGGAAATACCTGCAGGGCCCTTCCCCGTGCAGAGCATCACTGGAGCGGCAGAGCTGGGATCACTGGTGTCTCACACTGGTGCATCATTGCCCACCCTGCGCCTGAGCTGGTAGCTGAGGGAAAGGCTCCACACCCATCCACAGCCTGTTAACAAACAGCTTCAGAGTTTTATCTGCTCAGTTATCCATTATCCTAATTAGTTTATTAGCTCCTTCCCGCTGGAGAGGAAGGCACTCACCCATCATGCCACTAATTCGCAGCACAGGTAGAGCATCTCTGCAGTAAACGAGGCTGACGGCCTCTCCCACTGCTGCCCCCGGCCCCGCTCCTTTTGGGGAGCGACGAGGCAGCGGGTACGGGCCTTGAGGCAGCGGTTAGGGACCATCTGGGGAAAACACCCACAAACCAGAGGGTGCTGAGAGGGAGACGCAGCACTTGGCATCTTCATGGCATTCATCTTCCAAAACAGCCCCATTCTGCACCGTGTCCGAAGCTTGCCGGGGCTTTCCCGGGAGGCTGAATTGCTTGCACGCCTCCAGAAACTTGGGAGTTAAGGCTATTACATTAAAAGATGCTCTGCCAGAAGCCTTTGACGATCTGGCTTTGATACACCTTAGCACAACTGCATCCAGGGAGGACTCCCTGCAGGGTCTGCGCAGCAATTACATTGGGAAGGACTAGCCCAGCATTAGCCTCTCCTGGGTAAATTCAAAGTGTTTCTTCTTCCCCGGGGCCCGTGGAGTTATTTGTTGACTGATTTATTTCTCAGCCAGGAAAAGGGAAACTCTTTCCTAGGCTGAAAAAGAGACAGTCCCAGCCAAGATCCCAGGCACCGCAACCGGCAGGTTTCCCCCCGGGATGCAGGACGGGTTTAGAGGCAGCAGCTCGGCAGGGGCTGGCCGGGGGACGCGCGGTGTCCCTGCCCGGGGTGCCCGGCTCTCCCTAAGGGCTGGGGTGCCATCCTGCCCCATTCCCATCCGCGTCGCCATGTGGCTTCAGCAGCTGCCTCAGAGACGCTCACGTGGCGTTTTGGGTGGGATAACCTGCACACGCTCAGGAGGAGCAAACAGTACCAGAGGATTGAAAAAAATCAACCTGTTTTATGGGGAGACTTTGTTATGCTCAGGAAAAGAGCTGTGTTTATCTTTCCAGCGCAGCTCCAGGGTTAGCAGGGAGACTGTGACGGGGGCTCTATCAGCAGTGAAAAAGTAGCTTTTTCCTACACAAAATAAATACAGAAGCTTCCTTTCTCCTAGATAAGGGACCGGTGATGGCGTGTCTCTCCGGGCAGTGGGACCCCAGTCCTGGCAGCCCCCACTCCTTCCTGGTGCAGTGAGCTCCAGCAATAGCTGCTTCCCAGGATCTGGCCCCTCTCCTCATCCTCCCCCACGTGCCAGGCTGGGACCTGCATCGCCCCAGCCCTCCTTCATCCCTTTGGCCCATTTCCATGCTGCGCGTTGGAGACGGGGCTCCTGCGGGGAGCCAAAGCCTCCCGCAGAGACAAGCGGCACGGCTTGGGCTGTGCTCCCGCCCGGGCAGGCTTGTTGCACCCTTGGATTTCACATCTGCGGGACGCCGGCGTCCCGTGCCGTGCTGCTGGCCGTGATGGGGACGTGAGCGGGCTGATTGCCTTTTTAAGAAGGACGCGGTGACTGGAGTGCTCAGGGCGGCTTGGCCATGCCTTGCCCTAATCCCAAGGCATGTAAACAGCAGGGGCTATTTTTCTCTGTCTCCCACCCCCCTCCCCATTCCCACCTCTTTCATTTTCCCAGCAAAGGACCGCTCGATTTAAAACAAACAAACAAAAAAATGTATTTCAGAACCAGCAGCCCATTCCTCACCAAATAAGGCAGATGACTTTTTTTTTTTTTTTGGGTCTGAGCTTGTGAGTGTCCCTTTAAGCAGCCCTCGGCACCAGGCTCTCCACTCCGCCGTCCCCAGATCCCGCTGCCTGTCCCCAAATCTCGCTGGCCGAAGCCTGCTCGTTGGTCGGCCGAGCCGTGAGTGGGGCTCTGGCTCCGTGCTGCACCCACGCCGCTGCAGTGCTGCTCCTGCAAGCAAAGCCCTTAGGTTTTTTCCCCTCTCTTCATCCTCCCTGAATGCCAGTGACCTGCTCCCAGGAGGCTGCCCACCCG
>NW_010536306.1:0-270 GCF_000687285.1 Phaethon lepturus | reverse complement strand
ACCCACAACTTCTTATTTCTCCTGCAGAGCTCAAGCCACGCTTGCAGCATGGAGGGGCCCGTGGGGACCCCCCCAGGGCTGGGGACGCCACGTGAGGGGCTGCTTTCGCAGCTAGGCCAGGCCTATTCATTTGCTCTGGCTTCCATTCGTCTTGCGGACAGCTCTGCCCGAATTGATGCTTGCGAGAAATTAATTACAGCTTGTTCCTGCGGCAGGCAGGCGGGCGGGCAGGGCTCGCAGGGCTCGCAGCTCCCACGCCTGGCTGATGCT
>NW_010536305.1:2205-2807 GCF_000687285.1 Phaethon lepturus | reverse complement strand
CCAGCCTGTCCAGATCCCTCTGCAGAGCCACAATCTGCATTGCACAGAGAGTAGAATGTGGCTCAGGATGGGCTACATCCCACAAAATGTCATGGCTCTGTCCGCCGTTTGGGAAGGGGAACCGGCAGCCCGATGTACTTCTCCCCTGGGGCTCCAAAACTGCAGAAACAAAAAGCACTTTGCCCGTTAGCATTCATTAGGTTTGGCTTTGCTTGAGAGGATCTGAACACCCCCTCAGCGCCGACACCAGTGCAGCTCCACTGCGTACTCAGCTGACTGTGAATCTCCCATGGGCATTTGGCCAATAATATTTATTCAACAAGATTTAGTAAAAGGACAAAATAGAAGCCACTTGAAAATTACCATTATTTTTCACAGGAAACTCCTAAGCAACAAATTCTGTGGCAATCTTTATTTTTGAAAGTGAAGCATGAAAACGAAGCCCTTCAAAGCACAGTTGGTCAAAACTTCAAAAGCTTTTATTTAATAGGAAAAATTTTTGCTGTTTCTATTTCATTAATCCACAGAAAAATTTAATCAAATGGAACATTGCCTGTTAGGGTTGGTTTTGCTTGCTTGCTTGCTTGCTTGCTTGCTTGCTT
>NW_010536305.1:1216-2149 GCF_000687285.1 Phaethon lepturus | reverse complement strand
TCTCTTTTTGAACCAAACAGGCGTTTTCCTTTTAAAATTAATTAAAAGAGCTATTCAGATGTATAGACTTCTGTGGTGCATCACCTGGGGCTTGAGGAAGGAGCACACGAGGGTGACTGTAACCTATTGATCAAGTGATGGACAACCGCAGGCTGTGCTGGCGTGGAGGGCTCCCACCCTGCCACTCAGGGTGGGCAGGTTTGGCGGCAGGGCCATCTGGAGCATCCCCCAGCCTCACGCTCTTTTCTGGGAGTTGCCGGCAGCTTTGAGGAGCCTCTTCAGTCCCTCGGGGGCAGAACAGCATTTGAGGGGACCAAAAGGGTCCGCCTTGAAGCCTGGGGAATGAGTTGTAACTGCAGCTGGCAAAGGCTCTGGTTTTCATTTGCTCAGGACCCAAAAGCTAAAGCAGCTTCTGACTGCTGTGCGGCGGGGAAAGCCGGGAGCATTGCTGGCTCCCACCAGGGATGCGCGCTGTGTGTGATGGAGCTGAGCAGATGATGGAGAAACGTTTTATTGCCCGGGGGTCTCCTTCTTCCCCGCCCCAGGGCACCCTGTCCGCCTTGAAACTACGCTGCCCGGTGCAGGACTGGGGCCAGCAGCACGCCAACCCCCAGCTTATCCTCTTCTGCTTGCGGGGAGCACAGCCAAGCCCCATCTTGCCTCGGCTGCTCAAGGCTGTGCTCTGAAACTAAAGCGTGCGGCTCGACGTTTTATTGCCCGGGGGTCTCCTTCTTCCCCGCCCCAGGGCACCCTGTCCGCCTTGAAACTACGCTGCCCGGTGCAGGACTGGGGCCAGCAGCACGCCAACCCCCAGCTTATCCTCTTCTGCTTGCGGGGAGCACAGCCAAGCCCCATCTTGCCTCGGCTGCTCAAGGCTGTGCTCTGAAACTAAAGCGTGCGGCTCGGGGGCAGCTCTGGCCCCGCTGTTCGGGG
>NW_010536305.1:0-391 GCF_000687285.1 Phaethon lepturus | reverse complement strand
AGGCAGCAGCCCTTGACCCTGGCTTGCAGAGGCGTGAGGACCTGAGCTGCGTTTGCAAAAGGAGGTCATGCCTCGAACCCCTTCTGGTTAGGTTGTCCTCTCTCACCAAAGCAGGAGCGCTGCCGGCAGGGCTTCGGGTACCTGAGTGTGAAGGGACCTCCGTATGGCTGCAGCTCTGGCCTTTTCCCAGGGGAAGAGCTGCCCTGGTGCGGGCACAGGCAGGCAGGGAGAAGGGTGCTCCCCCAGGCAGCGCCGCGGGGGCTGCAGGGGGTAGTGCCCCTTCGCCTCACGCCTGCTGGCCCCTCAGGCGCAGACATCACCTAACCTACCTGAGTGCAAAATGAAATGAGTTTGCATTGCCACTAACAGCGGCCGGTGCCGAGCTTAGGTC
>NW_010536304.1:2541-2777 GCF_000687285.1 Phaethon lepturus | reverse complement strand
TGCCGGTGCAGACACTGCTACCGCCACGGCCGGGGAGGGGAGAACCTGAAAGCAGCTTTCACAGCCCAAATTTGCAGTCCCTCCTCTCAGCACGGCCACATATAGATGGATGCATCAGACCCTTTCAGAAGAGCTAAAATACGAACACAAATTCTCCTTTTAAATCAGCAAATGTTTGTCTGGAATAAATCCAAACCAAGCAGAGGTTAACGCATTCCTGGGAAATACATTAAATG
>NW_010536304.1:2138-2491 GCF_000687285.1 Phaethon lepturus | reverse complement strand
TGATAACCATTGGAAGTCATAGCGGACTTCACATTAATTTGCTCAGTAACAGGCATTTAGGTTTGATGCACTTAATCTGGAAAGAGAGTGGTATGAATAAGTAATTCATATCCTAAACACTTGATCTTTCCCAGCCAACTGGCACAGGCAAGGGGAGGGTGTATCTTTCAAACCAGTAACTACTTATCACACCTTCCACTGCACAGGAAGCTGCTGGAGTTGTGATAAACATGATCAAACTATTAAACTAATAAATATCTGGCTGCGTGGTTTCCGGGAAATGGTGCCTCAAACAAACCGCAGCTACTGCCAGCAGAGACAATATTTTAGGTGCTTCTACGGCTCATGGAGCG
>NW_010536304.1:0-2121 GCF_000687285.1 Phaethon lepturus | reverse complement strand
AGGAAGCTCAGAAAGCGCACACACTCAGAGGAACATTGTTTCCTTGAAAATGAGCAATGCACCACAATCCGTTTTTAAAAATGTTAACGAGCTAAGCTCACCGTAAACCTGCAAACAGTTACGAATTGCCAAGAGCCTCACATGCCCACAGTCTAGAGGAGGAAGCTGCTGACCCGGCTCACGACAGCAGCAGCGATGCTCAGGCTTTGGCCAGGAGCCCGCGTTTAAAAGACGTATCCCACTATTTGTGCGGAACCCCTTTGGCTTCATCTACCTTTGTCTGGCTGAAGAGAAAGTTCTCCTTTCGCAGACACTGCCCCAGAGCGAGCCGCCTGCCCAGCCCCGCTCCTGGACTGGCTCCTGCCGCTGGCTGTCGAGCGGCACTTCCCCTTTCATAAATCACATTTTGCATTCTGAGCATGCGTCTCCTCTTCCATGCCATTTTTGTTTTCAGATAACCATTAGCTTAATTAATCAAGGGAAATACATCGTTTCTGATTGTCTGCTCTGCCAATGAAGCCTGAGATGGCAGGGAAAGGCTTCCCACCAAACCATCCCTGGGCATCCCCCCGGCACGGGCTGGGGTTCGCCTGCCCCCCGACACGGGCTCTCCAGCACCCTCGGCCACCGCTGCCCCTGCCCGTCGCTCGCACAGCCCTGGTGACATGTACAGTTGATTAAAACACTCTTAAGATTCAGCACAGCTAATAGTTCAATTTTAATCACCATTCACCTATTTCCACTTGCTCCCCGTGCACATACAACCAGATTTTGGGGTCCCCACGCAGGCAGGTGAGGGAATCACAGGCACTAAACGTATTGCACAAGTTTCCATTGACTATAAAGCATCAACTGAAACAAGAGATGAACCCAGTTGTCGGTACCGACCTCATCCACACCAAGAAGTTTAACCAAATAGCTGGGATGGAGCCAGCTTTCTGGATTAGGCTCCCAGAAGCCATTCCCATTGCCGGACGAGCGCGCTGAGTGGCAGACCTGAGCTACAGCAGAACAAAACCAATGTCTGCGACAAGAGTGTCCACAGTTGAGATTGTTCCGTTTGGATACAAAGCCGTCCCAGCTGAGAAAATGGCATCCACACACTGAACGGTTGCTTTTCCTCTGATTTAACCCAGCCTGCCCCGGAAAAGCGCTCTGGCTCTGGCACGAGAACATCTGTAGGCAACAGCTCGTGCCGTGGTTCCCATGTGAACAAGCCCCAGCAGATGACACCTGGCTGGATGCTGCCGCACCTTTCTGCGGACGCCACGTAATCCTCAGGATTTAGAAAGGAACAGTTGCCAGGATGACTTCAGAATTTATTGCACTGAAATGAAGCCTGGGCAGACGAGGTGGCCCAGAAGCGGGCAGCACGAGACGGAGGGGCTGATTTTTCCTTTGGGAACAGCACTGCCACGCGCCCGGGCAGACACAGGCCGTGCCGCAGCAGGACCAAGGGCACACAGCAGGGGCAACTCACCCATGTCTCCAGGTAGCAGGGGTCCACCTTACCCAAACCAATTAATTCTGCTTCTCACAAGCTTGAGGCTCTTGTCTCTACACATTAATGTACCACCACGGACAATATTTCAGCCAAGATCTTTCCTGTAAGAGAAATCAACTTCAAGAAAAGCCCAAAGATGAGAAAGGCTGGCAACGGAGCCAGTTCGGCAAGCACAGGATTCAGCGGGCAGTGACTGCGCGAGCACTCGACTCGGCTTGGGAAGGTTACGGGGGGTCCCTGGGGGAGCGAGCCCTGCATCTCAGCCACGTGCAGACAGGCTCCACGGGCACACTGCCAGGTTGCCACCTTCCTGTGAACCATTTTGTAAAGCACTGGCCCTGCACCGTATTTTCAGTGGACTCCAGCAATTATTAATCTGGTTCAGCGATGTCTGCAGGCTTCTTGGTGGAATTTGGACCATCTTCCTTTCTGGAGTTCAACTCATCTACTCACGACCCTCCCCGACGTCGGGGATGACGCGGCTGGGGTGGCAGCGTCAGGCTGAGAACTAGCAGTCGCCCACGCCTTGCGGCCCCTTCCCAGCCCGCGTGCCCGGAAGCCTTCCGGCGCTGCGGACCTCACGCCGCCCGATTTGCTTTGGAGAACCCTCGGCACTG
>NW_010536303.1:1143-13128 GCF_000687285.1 Phaethon lepturus | reverse complement strand
CTGGCTCTGTCAGACATGGGGGAAGCTTCTAACATCTTCTCACAAAAGCCACCCTTGTAGCCCCCGCCAGCTACCACAACCTTGCCATGCAAACCCAAGACAACTGGGCATCCAGGAAGCTTATGCTCTTTGTGAGCTCCTAAAAAACCCTAAATTCCAAACCAATTCATGACTTCACATTTTGATCACAATCTTCCAAATGGGGATACTGTATACTTTTTCATTTCACAAAAGATTATTACAAGTTTCTGCTATGGTGTGCAACACATATTTGGAGGAAAGTGTACACATAAGGTGATCAGAGTACTGAATGCAAAAGCTTTGTGGCAGTTTATTCTGCATAGTTATGAAACTAATTCCTGAACCTGTTGTTCAGAATTAATGCACTATATTTAGAAAACCCTTACCTTACTTTCAGCAAAATTACTTAAAATGATGAAGAAGTTTTGTGGTAAAGGAAGAGTCACAAGATGGAGGGAGACTTTTTATCAGGGCCTGTAGTGATAGAACAAGGGACACTGGTTTTAATCTGAAAGAAGACAGATTTAGATTGGATATAAAGAAGAAATTTTTTACGATGTGAGGGGTAAGACACTGGAACAGGTTGCTTAAAGAAGTTGTGGATGTCCCATCACTGGAAGTATTCAAAGTCAGGTTGGACCAGGGCTTTGATCTAGTGAAAGATGTCCCTGCCCATGGCAGGGGATTATGACAAATGACCTTTAAATATCCCTTCCAAGCAAAACTATTCCCTGACTCTATGATTTCCTGATTTTTCAAGTTATTTTGACTTATCCTTAACAGTTGAAAAAAGAGGTCCACTACCACTTACTAGTGGTAGGTGTGTAAGCAATTCGAGTACAAAAATATTTTCAATATTAAAATAAAGATTCAGTAAAAGATGTTGGATATGACTCTTAAATGGAAAGATTTCAACACAGAGCAGAAAAAGTGGCTCTGATTTTGCTGAGTTGCTGAGCCCGTACAACAACAGCCATTGATTGCCATATTTTTTTCAGAATTAAGAGAACCATATGAGTTTAAGTAGACAGGAAGAAGGACATGAAAGAAGTGTAATAAATAGTTTCCTTGACAGAAGGGTGTGCTGCTCACCTTGGCAAGCAGCAATATAACACGTCTATGTTAATGGCCAAGCTTTGCCCTAGTTACGAGGGACGGTCACAGCAGGGAACAGCGGAGGCTCTCAGTGTCATACAAAGTCTTGGCTGTTCACTTCTTCTGCTCCTAAGTTGTCAGTGACCATTTCTGCTGGAGACTTTTTGTAACCATTACAAAAGCATCATCTATATGATCTGACTTCTGTAATGCCCAACTAATTTACTTCAGATTCATTATCATCCAAATAATGATCAGTCCTGTAATACTGTTGGCTGTAGCTGAAATCACAGGATTAAGCCACACACTGATGTACAATAACAATGAATCGCACGTACACTGTGTAGTGACAAGTCAAAACAACCTATCACCATGATACAGCATTACCAAAGCCACCAGAGCCCTGATGATGGAAGGTATTTAGGCACCTAAGAGTATTGATCTACCACTGTCCAACTCCATTATGAAATCAATGGCAACTGCCTGATGCTCAAGGCTTTTGTAAAATCAAGCTGTCAATTCAGGGACATAAATATAGATTTAGAAATCAAACTTCAGAAACTTACTTTTTTAAAAAAACTTCACCCTGGGAGATCAGCACAGCAATATTAAAGGTCATGTGCAAATCAAAGAACATTGACAAAAATGCTGTTTTGGGCATAGATTTTAAAGATTAATTCCAAAGTGGTAGGAAATCATAAATCATAATGTAGTTTCTCTCCTAAATACATCTGTTTTTTAGTTATGTTGTTAGTACAACATCTTTATATGACACTGAATGCAACTTTGAAAATAAAGGCTTTTTTGTTTTGTTTTGTTTTGTTTTGCTTTGTTTTGTTTTGTTTTGTTTTGTTTTGTTTTGTTTTGTTTTGTTTTGTTTTAAGGAAGTCAGAGTAGCTGATTTCTTTTTTTTTTTTCAGATGTCAGTTTGAGCGAGTGCTCTTGATATTTTCTTCGGTTAAAATTAGCATCGCCAAAAATCAAGGGCCATTATTTCTTTGAAACTGTATTAAATAATTCATGCAGCAAAAGAAACTGTAAGTCTTTGCTCAGAATAATAAAAAAGTATCCTTAGATAGTTGCGTTTTGTCTAGTCAATGCGGCTAGACGGCTGTCTAAACCTCACAAGAGCTATGCAGAAATTGTGGTGACATACCACTCTGTAGTGGTAGTATAAAAGCCTTAAGTAGAATGATACTACAGGACTAATTCTGTAAAACTGATGGATCCCAGAACTAAAGCCACATGTCTTATGAGGAGCTGTTGAGGGAACTGGGATTGTTTAGTCTGGAGAAAAGGAGGTTCAGGGGACACCTTATAGCTCTTTACAGCTACCTGAAGGAGGCTGTAGAGAGAGGTGGGTATCGATTTCTTTTCCCAGGTTACAGGACAAGAGAAAATGGACTGGAGTTGTGCCAGGCGAGGTTTAGATTGAATGTTAGGAACAATTTCTTCACTGAAAGGATTATCAGGCACTGGAACAGGCTGCCCAGGAATGTGGTTGAGTGACCATCCCTGGAGGTATTTAAAAGACCTGTAGATATGGTGCTTAGGGACATTGTTTAGTGGTTGGACTTGATGATCTTAAAGACCTTTTCCAATTAAAATGATTTTATGATTCTATGATTCTGTTTACTGCACACACAGATGAGTGGGATTTTTTCCTTTGATGCTAGCTATATATACATTTGTTCCAGGGAAGTGCCTGTGACTGTGAGATTTTTTTACTGCAAATATGCTTAATAGTTAGTTTTTCTCATACAGAAAATAATCTCTGAGTCAGTGAGAAAGAACTCAGAGATGATCCTAGTGTTGTTTAGGGCTTGGCAAATACAGTAACACAATTCTGTATAGAATCTTCTGGATTTCAAAATCCACTCTCACCTGAGGAAGAGAAATACTGAATCTAGTCTCAGCCAGCTGGACTGAAGAAAAGGAAAGCAGACTTCTCTTTAAGACACACAGCTGGGGCTCTTGTGGCGAGGAATTTGTTGCTGGCATTTTGCTCCCTCGGCACGGATTTCTCTTCTGTGCCTGAGCTCTCACTTGCACTGTCCCTCTCCAGTGGTTTGTTTTATCTATACAGGGCCTAAGGCTGAAAGAAAAAAAAAAAGGTTTGTATTCAACTTTAAAAGATGAGTTCTCCCATGTGATTACCCTCAGACTTTGATGCAGAAATTAATTAAAAATGTGTGCAGCTTTCTGAAAAATCATGGTGGACTTCCAGGCAGGTAGGCACTGCAGTCTCACAGCTGGCTCCCAGTACTCACCCTGGATGCAGCTGGGCGATGGGTAAATCATCCCCACACGCATCCCGCAACCCCTGCCGCCAGCCCTTTCTGCCACACCGTTCCTGCCCATGCACCCCAGCCTCCCCCACAGGGTGTGCGGAGGGATGAGGTGTGCTCCGGCTCCTGCTGACCATCGGGGAGCCAGCAAGGCGTGCACGCCAGGAAACACACGCTGCGCACTGCGGGCGCTCTGTCGTCATGCGGTCGTGCAGTGCCCAACGCATTCTTGGTTGAATTATTTACAAAATACCTGCTACTCTTTGTATTCTGCTTTATATTTGTCAGTTTGTAGCATTTTAACTTTTTTCTTTTGCTTTGAATTGCTAACACAGATAAATACTACTGAAGTTATTAGCAGAAATTACAGTGTGTATTCATATTGTGGCTTTTTCATATAACTGAGTCAAATAACTTACCTTAAGTTACTATGTTACTATGAAGTAAAATCCAACTCATTTTAGCCCTGTGCTACAAAGCAATACCACTGTAAGATTATACAGTCCCCTTGGTTATAAATGCTCTTACTACCTCTGGGACAGAAAAACTAATTAAAAACAAAATTAATAATTAAAAGTTCCAAGCCTATCAATAAAAATACAGAATCAATGCAGCTCGAAACATTAGGAAAACAGTGTCAGTGTCATAGATCCTACAGAACTTCTACTTTAATTGCAGATTAATTAAAAATTAATTGCCATCTTTAAGGGATCTATACATTTCAATGTAGATATACTTTTATATAAAAAGTTTCCCAGATTTTCTTTCTATTTACATAATTCCAGTATAGATGAGTAACTTTCATTATAATGTAAAGGACTTCTCATGAAAGCACAGAAACTTCATAGTCTTGTGTTTCAGCAATTCAGGATACTGTATTTATTTTACCTTGGCAGGTGGTGATTTTGAAATTACTTTTCTTCAATGAAAACTTCTAAAACATAGCTGTCGCATTCCTTTGTTCATCTGCCTACCTGTATTTGTTTTTTTAAATTTTGGGGGCAGAGGAGTTTGATAAGGAAAAAGAAAAAGACTGAGCTTCATATGGACAGACACATTTTTTGGAGTGGTGATCTGAATTCTGACAATTAAAGATACTAAAAATATGGATAGTCTTTGTGAAACTAAGGTGCTGTAAAGCTACTATACAATTCTTGACTTTTTTTTGTCACAGTGGATAAGATACACAGAGAAAGAGATCTTCTTGTGTAATTGACATGATGGGGAAGGATAACTGGTATTATTCAATGAAGGCAGGTAAATGCAAGTCAGACTTCAAAAAATTGCCATGATCTATCTGGGTGCTATGTAAATTTGCTCAGCTATAACAAAGGAGACTCCTGCTGTGTAGCTAGGTTGAACTGAACCGAAATGATTACAGACTCCAAGCTGTAGGTCTTTGCCCTACTTCTTTATGAATCCTGAATTGATAATACTATTTCCCAGAATTATAATCTGTTGCTCAGGATCTCAAGACAGCAGTGTCTGTACTTGTTCATTTCACATGTCTCATGGTCCTAATATTGACCGCCACTTCTTCTCTTTAGAAAGGGTTTCCTTGCAGCTGTGATGTTTATAACCACAAACGTATTGCCGGTTTGCAGAGAGCAACTAGCAATAGAGACAGCAGTCCATAATACTGTGAAAAGTGGACACTTTTCAGTAAATATGAATATGGACAAACAGGATCCTTTTAAGAAATCCTTACATTGCACTTTCCTTTTGTACCTGTAGTTCCTGAAAATAAAAGTAATAAAGTAATATTGTGACAGATATGACAATTAACATGGATTTTAAACTTCTGTAGCAAGTCATTACATTGCACAATTTCTCTTTACTATTTAAGATAGAAGGTCTGACAGGAGCTAACAATTATTATGGCACATGCCTGAAGAAGGCTTTACAGACCAGACTCTATTTAGTAGGTAGATCTTATTCATATAGGACTGTAAATATGTCATTTATTTCATAGTACTTCCTGGTACTTCCATCAATCCTAAATGTGATACAGTAATCTAGCGTTGGTGGCATTACCTGGCTTTTCCTTTCTTTCTTCCTTGAAACTGCTCCCCACGAGCCACAGTGCAGGCTGATCTATGCATCCCTCTGAGGGTGGAAAGGAAATCAGTGCCCTGCTGACCCCTTTGCTCTTGCTACTTGAGTGATCCAGAAACGTAGGAAGAGGACTGGGTCTGCTGCAACCCTTTTGTCTTTCTCTAGAGTGCTGCAAGGAAACAAGCAAAACCATCTCTGCTGACTCCTAACGACTCAGACTGAAACGGGATAGAGGCAGCGGCAGTGTATGACGTGTACACAAGCTGTATCTCACAAACCCACTGTGAAAGGAAGCTGCAGCAGGAGAATTGTTATTTATCTTGAGGAAACAATACCTCCCTGGGTTACTCAAGGGTTCATTCAGCTTTTGCTCAGGTCTTTACCCTAGGCTGTGCCTGCAGTCTCAAGCTGGCCCATGAGGAATTCCCTAACAGCTATTATGGTATGTCATTATAGTTAAGTCTCAGGATAATTCTGCAAATAAATGAGACATTTCAAAGGTGTGACTCTGTATCAAAGAGATTGATTCTAACAGGGTAGCAGCAAATGTCTGATTCCTTGTGTGCAAGGTTTCCAAAAGTGATTTTATTTTAGGGTCCAGCTTTTCATCTACATCATATCAATCTCTAGGTGGGAAAAAAACAAATCCAAAATGTCTCCTAAAATGACAACCTGCCTTCCCCTCACCGTGGAGTTTCTGAAATCATGCTGAGCATCTCATTAAAGGACTCTTAATTATGGTTGGCTTTCTGCCTGAAATTTGCATGTGAAGGGTGATTGCTAGCCTCAAGGAACTACTTTTTTCTTTAGCATGAAAAATGACAGCTTCTGAAGAGAGAACCTAGCAAAATGTTCACGCTTATAGTCAAAAATCTTATAGCCAAAGTCTTCTCCTTTGTGTTTGAGTCTAATAGCTAAAGTAGTACTTATAGCCAGAGGATGAAGAAGGGGGAATGTAGGAGAAAGTAATTCCAATGCCTGTGCAGCTGAAAATGGATCATTGCGATCATTGTTACTAACCTGGCCCCAGGGTTCTCCCCTAGCAAAGGAAAGAGCAAAATTCAGCAGATCCCTTCCAAAATGTAAAAAAAAAATCTGAGCCACCTCACAGCACAGTGTTGTAATTTCTTCAGCTCCAGTGTCCCAAACTGTGCTCAAACTTCTCACAGAAAACAGCAGGCTTCTGCTGAGCACGTTACGGGATTCATCGACTCCTGTTGGCAAACACGAGTAGGATGCAGGGAGTCTGAAGTACTCACATCAGCATGCCTGCTGATTTCACTGGTACCTCTTACAGGGGGAAGGTAAACTTTGACTCAAATTGCAATTTTCCTTGTGTTTTTCACATTGCTCTTTTGCAGAAGGACAAAATATCTTAATCTCAAATTTTTCTTCATCTTTTTTTTCATTATATTACAGCAATAGATCTTGATATGAGCACCTTCTCATATCTCATATCTCCTTATGTGAAGGGACAAATAATAACAGACTGGAGTTACTATTCCTCTTAATAAAAAGAAATTGCTATAGTGTCAGATGGCTTTCTAGTACAATAGTTGCACTAGTGTGTCTGGCAAGGGAACATGTAGAGAATGTTAACAGGTGCAGTTTTTTCTTCTGCTCATGCACAAGAACAATATTAATTCATTGTAAAATGGATGAAAGGTATAGCCTTGAAAATTATCAGTGATTTAATGGAAAAGAAAATGGACTGACTATGATTTAATATTCCTACCACATTTATGTTGCATTGGTCCTAAACAGTTTAAAAGTTATACCACATCAAAGGAGAAGTATAGCATTACCTTTTTTAATTTACTTTTACCAGCACTCTTTCGACTTTATTAAAATTTAAATCACATGCATGAATTGCAATGAGAATGGAAAATTAGATTTGCAGATACGACAGCTGCATTAAGTGTTAAAATAAAACTGGTTTATTGTAAAAAAAAACATTTTTAACATTGAAAATAATTTTAATTTCAAAATTACTTGTACTTTAAAATGCAGTGAATTAAAGCTGAGACATCTACATAAAAACTTAATTCTATTTCACATATTTTTCACTTAAAACACATTATATTTGTTGCAAAAATATATATAACAGGACATTGGAGCAATCTAAATATCTATTTGATAGATAAAGATTAAAAGTTATATATATAAACATTATATATATTCTCTATGTTGCTTAAGGATGAAGAGTTTTGTTCTATTTAGTTTCTTCTACTTCATTTTATGCCTATGTTCTTGCTTCTTCAAGTCCCTAGTAGCTATTGTCATTGACTTTAATGAAACTGGTCAAAACGAAAAAAAAAAACGAAACCAGAAGCCTCTCCTTTTGGTGAGCTCAGTCCTGTCAGCAATCAGTTTGTGTCTTTAACAGATGTTTCTGCTTTAAACTTACGACAGCTAAAACTTTAGGTACTTGTTTCAATCATTGCTCCAGGTGCAAACGCCACCTGAAGAGCATAGAAATTTGCCACCTGATGCCCACAATAATCTACTGACCTTTGAGGCAATATCACAACAGGAATTTAGGACTTTGAACAACCTCTATAGGTTTATAGAGGCGTGATGATAATGTCTGACCATTGCACAAAGAGAGGTCTCTGTCAGGCCAGCCCTGAGAGCTGCCATATGCCTTTGGTCCATGCGGACCACTTAGAGCGAGGGCGCTCCCCATGCACATTGCTTGAGCAATGTGAGTATTTACAGGGACACAACGCCATGGTGGTCTGGGATGGTCTGCACTTCTGTCCCTGCCCCTACTCCTGAGCGGTCAGGGGATCTTCAGCAATTAATTTTATTCCGCATTTGAGTATTGTTAGGTGTTTGGGATCAGCAGTTATCTAATGGAATTGGGTGGCCAAATGCCATTGAAGATCTGGGCCTTCATCTCCCTGTGTCTGTGTTGTGCCACTTGTTGTAAGGGATATCCAGCTGTAAGGGATGACCTGGACTAGACGGGTTTCGGAGCACAAAGGCGAGGTGCAGGGAGCTGTGAATCGACTCAGCTTCGTCTCCACCCTGACAGACCCTTCTCTATGGGGAGATGACTTGGGGGGAGCTGCAGAAATGGCTCAGCCCAGGGTTGCCTGGACACTGCACCATGGTGAGAACCGAAACCTGAATGGAGCCTTGAGTAATCCCTTACCAAACAAATGCCCCGAGCTAGTTCCACCACTTCTCAGTTACTTGGTGTGCTGATGGGCCATCACACCACCAGAGATAAACATAAAATCCACTCAGGCCAGTCCTGCCTCCACCCATCAGGTCAGGAGATAAAACCTGTAAGATTTGGGCAGAAATGGGGCCGTCTTTCCAACAGTACGGCTGGGCTGTAGCAGATTTCAACAAAAGCTCTTCCTTCTTTCTCATGGAGCTCATAATGCCAGAAGCCCCCGCGCTTTATTTGGTGCAGTTCTTTTGGTCTCACCCTTTGCCCTGTTCAGCTTAGTAAGCATGGCAAGACAACCCTTGACTATTTTTTATTAGAAATAAATCATTGACCTATTTGATTGCACGAGTCGGAGGGCATAGAGCAATTTTCATTTGTTATTTCATATAAGGAGCAGAGATTTGTCTTTAATGATTTAATTGAGAAAGACAGAAGAGGAACGAAGTAAAACTCCTGTTTGACAAAGAGCTTACAGGTTGTTTAATTTCAGTGATATTCCTTTAAAAATTAAAAATATTCATGATGACTCTTCTGGATTGGTTCTGTATTTTAGTTATTAGGAAGTGAAAGAAAACAGGATCCAATGGGCAGAGAACCCAGTATAGAAGCTACTGGGTTAAATGCCTTGATTAATTTCTGGTCACCTAATTTTAAAATACTCAGTTTTGAGTTAGTGCCAACAGGCATGTTTTAGGAAAGGTCCCTCATTCTCCACCTCTTCTCATTGGGTTTTCATTAGACAGCAAATGCTTCTGGATAATGGCAAGTTCGTGGACATAATTTAAAACAGTTAAAAACAGGAGGAAGATTCTTATGAAACCTACCAATACCTGAACATACAAAATGCAGAAGCTATGTAGTAAATAAGGTCTGGATATTTCCTCAGCAAAAAGAAACGGCAGCAAAGCTCCCAACACATGATAAGAGCTGATCATATAATTATCACAGCAGGTAAGTTTTTGCATAGTGAAGCATCCATCATTTGGCTTTAGATCTTGAGACGTGCTTTCATGTCCCATTTTTAACCAGATACGTTTCTTTCCTCCATTCTTCTCCCATCGCCTTGTAATTCAGTGAAAATTTTCATTAAGTAGTACTACAAGAGTCTTGAAAGACCAGTTCTTTTTAACAGTAATATTCCCCCAATAGAAAAAGATGGGTATATTAGAGAAAGAGGCCAACCTGAAAGTATGGCCTACAGTTAATTTTCATTCTGTATCACAGCATGATTGTACAACAACATAGTAATTTTATATTTTATAGAAGAGCACCATATGTTGATTCTGGGCTAATAATTTCTTGTTAATGCTTTTAAAAAAAATTGTTATAATAAAGAGAAGAGGATTTTCCTGTCATTTGTTTCTCAGAAGATTGTTTAGTAGACAGGACCTGACTGAAAACGGCACTAATTAGGTGGTAATACTAGGCACAAACATAATCCAGTTCCTATTAAGCCAGGGAACTGGTAAACATTTAAATACAACTGAAAATGAACATGACTCTACATGAGTTTAGGGATATGATTATTCATAGCCTTAGAGTTAGATACATACTCAGTGCTTTCCTGAGTTGACACACACATTGCAAAAATTTGAGATCAACATTTTTCAATGTACTAATAATACTTTTTACTGTATTATTCTGTTGTTAGATCTTCCTTGCTATTTCCTTCACAGCTGTGACTAATCCAAGCAGCAGCAGCAGCACACAAACAAAGCAGTATCTTGGTAATGTTCTCTGTTCTTAATTGCTGATGGGCAAATGCAGCAAGAAGAATTAGCTACAGACTTTTCTATCTGACTCACACAGGGCAAATATTTCTTGCCAGAGTAGTTGCTCAAGGACTGAATGGGTAATGAAATACTTAGAGGACTATCTTTCCCTCATTATTTTAGTACAGTGTTAGTTTGAAGGTTTATGCATAGCAACACATAGAACATGACAATATTCTCTTATTTAGAGCTTTAACAGCACAATGTAATCACATCACTTGCATCCAAATTCCAAGCAGTTAAAAGGATCTGCAGTTTTGTTAGGGGCAGGACAGAATATTTATATATAGGCAATACTTATGTTTAAGTGATTCAAAGGGATGCTGAATTTTCTAATCTACCAAATCAGTTGCATGAAAGACCAAGGCTAGCTTCACATCTTGGATTCAGATCTCAAATTCATCAAGCTACCATGGGCATAAGTCAGATTTAAAATTTTGTACCAACATACCTATGGTAAGTTACAGATAAGAAAAAAATCTTTTTCCTTTCATCAGTGCTGAGATTATGAAACTTGTCTGTGGATGCTTGCAAGTGTGTTAAAAGAATTTTTCAGACCTGGTTTACATATTATTTTAGTACCACCATGGGATCTTTCTGTTCCTCTCCTCTAGCCCCACTCTCCTTCCCTCTGTGAAGAACTCAAAATAAAATTTCAATTATTCCTTTAAATATCCTGAATACTAAGTATTTCCCTAGATAATTAGAAGTTACACTGAAATAGAAACAAAGCAAAAAATATATGGGAGGTGAAGTAAATGAAGTAGATATTACCGTAAAAGAACATAACAGCATTCATACAAAGTCTGAATCATAATTTTTTTCAGTTGTTTTAGGATAGGATCACTACAAACATTTTTGCCACATGCACTTTATTATACTTTAATTGTTGAAAATAACTCTTTTGTATTAAACTAATTTTAAGGCACTGCTGAAGGACTTATAGTAGATTTAAACAGTATTGTCGAGCACAGACCTGCGTCTTTCCCATGGTTTTCTCATAATCTAATAGTTCTAACACGAATAGTGAAACTAAAAAGAATCTAAAAATTTGTGGAAGAAGCATTCGATGAATGGAATGATAGTGTATAGTATTGGAATGATAATGTAGTACAGAATAGTATGGGAACAATAGAACAATAGCTCATAGTATTAAAAAAATACCCCAAAACCACCTTTCAAATATGTTATGTGTCTGTTAATAGTTCAGTTTAATACAGAATTTAAAAGAAGTTTAAAAAATAACAATCCTCTTTTACCCGTGTCCATTAATTGCAATAGTAGTATCACAGCAGCATTTTCTTTGCTTTCGCTATGAGCGCCTCTGCAATCTTTCCATGAATTGGAAGCAAATCTAATTATACAGTAGAAGGAGCTACGGTTACAATTTAAAGTGTTGCTCTGAATGTTGGGTAGATTTAGACCAAGGCTGGTCTAAATCTTCTTTCCCCAAAACAAGCCAGACATAGCTTACGTCCTCTTTTCATAAAGTTAGACTCTGGGTTATTTTCACTCAGACTAAAGGTTTTTTATCTTCTAATACACCAATATCAGAGGGAATAGAAAAAAACAG
>NW_010536303.1:0-1112 GCF_000687285.1 Phaethon lepturus | reverse complement strand
ATTTAACATACTTTTCATAAATATTAAACACTAACGACCATTTCCTTTAACAAATCCTCACCGCCATCTGGCTGATCAGGCAGGCACTCTACCCAGCCTGACTTGTCCTATGTTTGAAATTTTTCTAGTCTGAAATCTTTAAAGGGCCTCTTCGTTCTTAGAAGGTGGTACTGAATTTTCTCTTGGTAGTTGCTTCGTTACTGGAGCCTTTACAGCTTTGTAGATAGAATCATAGAGGGGTGCAGAAAAGCCTAAAATTAAGCAAGAATCATGTTTACCTCTGCTTCTAAATTCACATAATTTTTTTCTTTTCTTTTTATCCTGTTAGGCAGCCCCTTCCTAACTTAAATAACTACAACCTTCGGCTTTCTGTCTTGCTTTGATGTCATGGCATGTTTATAAATCTAACCCCTTGAAGAAAGCCCCTGAATGGGTATCACAATAATTTTTTTACTCCCTACCAATAATATAGGTGTGAAGACAGGGGTTGAAAGGCTGTAGTAGGTATCTTAGATCTGCCAAAAAGTAAATACTGCAAGTACTGCAAAATAGGTCCTTTGATCAAGAGAAGAAATTTCAGTTCAAAGAAAAAGGGCTTCATATCTAGTTTAAGTGTGTGTGAACAGCTATCTGGCACTGTTAGTTAGAATCAGTGGAATTCGTTTTCTTTTTTTTTTCCTGTAAAGTGCAACCAGTTTTCTTTGATGACTCTACCTTCCAAATGAGGAAAAAATGTACTTATTTTTCTGTAAAACTTTTTTTTCCAGTTAACAGACTTCCACTCTATTCTCTATTTTTATTACTCAGAAAAGCACCTGAAGTATTCTGCATAGAGTTATCAGTGTAATTAGATTTATTCTAAATACAGGCTGGGTTACCCCTCAGAACTATCATGAGAACAGAAATTCCTGCAGAAATGTTTCCAGAACATTAAATCCACTTTGACACTTTGTCATAGCAGGACTCAGAAATCAAGCTGTGTTCTAGGGTTTTTTTCTAAGGACAAACAAAAAAATTTTCTAGTCACATTCCAACAGGTTAGTAATACCAATGGAAAGATGTTACTTTTTCTATCTACTGCACCAAGTTAATTACTTGTAACTGATTTTATT
>NW_010536302.1:676-970 GCF_000687285.1 Phaethon lepturus | reverse complement strand
CGCAGGCGGCTTTGCCCGTCCCCGACTTCGCAATTTTCATTTTTCGCTGGGTCCTGTGGTCCCACGTGGAAGCCGTTAACGACCGCTCGATAATGATCGTGACAAAGGCATTATTCAAATGAGGCAGGTAATTGCAACCAGAAGGCGCCTCCTCCCCTTCCTTCTGCTCCTTTCTTTCTGCAAGAGTAGCTCTGGCATTACGTCCCGGCCTGACGGTACCTCACCAGGCATCGCCTCCGCCGCCCCGCACGTTAGACCAGATAAACGCTCACGCCGGTAGATCATGGCCCGACC
>NW_010536302.1:337-599 GCF_000687285.1 Phaethon lepturus | reverse complement strand
TTGGCAGCCCACCTGACCCGCACACCTCCGTGGGGCTTAAATTTGCCGCTCTGACCCAGGTCGTGACAGCAGGTTTCCCTCCTTTCCCTCCACAAATTAAGGGGTTGAGGCTCGCAGGGTGCTGTGTTGTTTTGTGTTTTTTTCTCTTTTTCTTTTTTTTGACTCACTGGGAGCCTGTTGTTTATTCACAAGCATTACGGTATCCTGTTAGCATTCCGACCAGGGGCTGCTCACAGATCTGACTCCGACGATTTCCTGGAGG
>NW_010536302.1:0-240 GCF_000687285.1 Phaethon lepturus | reverse complement strand
CCCGCGCCGATCCCCCTGCGAGCCTAGCCCGGGGGCACCTCAACCCTGGCGGGCTTTTCCCCGCAGCTGGTTCTCCTTTCTGCCCCCGTTCCCTTCGGGGCATCTTCCTTTCAGAGACTTAGTTCTCCTTCGCTTAGGAAAGAGAAAAACCACCGGATCCGGGCGCTTGACTTTGAGGACAAACTTTTCTTTTGTTTAATACTAAAAGGAAAAAAAGAGGTGCGCAGGGGGGTGGAGGGG
>NW_010536301.1:0-1164 GCF_000687285.1 Phaethon lepturus | reverse complement strand
AGACCCCACCTGGAGTACTGTGTCCAGCTATGGAGTCCTCAGTGTAAGTGTCATGGTTTTGGCTGGACAGGAAATAGAATTTGAGGGAGAAATGTTTAACCCTGAAGCTTGAACCTTTTCTCTTTCCTCCCTCCAACTCTCCTGCCAGTGATAATGAGCTATGAACATGTCTTAACTCTCCAGGTAGCTGATAGTGAGAGCTTTCAAGCTGCTCTGTTTATGTCCTAGACCTTTCCTGCCTCTCATCACATGAACACCAATTTTGCTTTTTCTTTCTCATGTATTTCTAACCACTTGTGAATGGTACTATGTCCTTCTGGGATCTTCCTAATTATCCCCCTCCCTCTGCTCCTCTCCTGGCATTGCCTGAGATAGAGTTAATATTTGGAACACGTATGCTGTCACCCTGGCAGTTCCAAGGAGACATAAATCATTGCAATGTGCTGGGGCCTGGCTGATGCCTACTGAGCCCTGTTCAACACTGTCCTGGTTTCAGCCAGGATAGAGTTAATTTTCCTCATAGAAGCTAGTGTGAGGCTATGTTTTGGATTTGGGATGAGAAAATGTTGATAATGTACTGTTGTTTTGAATTGTTGCTTCTTGTGCTGGCCTGCAAGCGAGAAGGCTGGGGGTGTACGGGAATCCGGGAGGAGACACAGCTGGGACAGCTGACCCAGGCTGGCCAGAGAGATATTCCATACCATAAAACATCATGCTCGGTATATAAAGTTGGGACGAAGAAGAAGGAAGGGGTGGAGGGACGTTTGGAGTTATGGCGTCTGTCTTCCCAAGAAACCATTACATGTGATGGAGCCCTGCTTCCCTGGAGATGGCTGAACACCTGCCTGCCCATGGGGAGTAGTGAATGAATTCCTTGGTTTGCTCTGCTTGCGTGCGTGGCTTTCGCTTTACCTATTAAACTGTCTTTATCTCAACCCATGAGTTTTCTCACTTTTACTCTTCCAATACTCTCCCCCGTCCCACTGTGGGGGAGTGAGTGAGCAGCTGTGTGGTGCCTAGTTGCTCTGTGGTTAAACCACAAAAAACACCTTCAGAACCTTCAAAGGGCAGAGAGGGTCCCTGGATCTGACAATAGTGCAACAAGCACTGGAGCTACCCCAAACTTTCCAGCGGGCAGTTCCCCAGACAGAGCAGAAGGGCTGA
>NW_010536300.1:0-3657 GCF_000687285.1 Phaethon lepturus | reverse complement strand
TGCTCCAGGTGCCAGAGCAGAGATTCCCCTGGAGCCCATGGTGAAGACCATAGAGGACCACAGTGGAGCAGATGTCCACGCTGCATTCCATGGAGGACCCCATGCCTGAGCAGGTGAACATGCCCTGAAGGAAGTTGTGACCCTGTGGAGAGCCCATGCTGGAGCAGGCTCCTGGGAGGAGCTGCAGCCCTGTGGAGAGGAGTCCACACTGGAGCAGGTTTTCTGGCAGCACCCATGAGGGACCCATGCTGGAGTAATCCAACCCTGCAGGACTGTAACCTGTGGAAAGGACCCATGCTGGAACAGTTTGTGAAAAACTGCAGCCTGTGGGAAGGACACATGTTGGAGAAGTTCATGAAGGACTGTCTCCCGTGGGTGGGACCCCATGCTAGAGCAGGGGTTGGGGAGGAGGGAGCAGCAGAGATGAATTGTTATGAACTGGCCACAACCCCCATTCCCTGTCCCCCTGCTCTGCTCAGGGAATGGATATAGTCTATCTAGGCTTCAGGAAGGCTTTTGATGCTGTCTCCCATAAGATCCTCACAGATAAGCTGTTAATGTATGGGCATGAACTGGCCACAACCCCCATTCCCTGTCCCCCTGCTCTGCTCAGGGAATGGATATAGTCTATCTAGGCTTCAGGAAGGCTTTTGATGCTGTCTCCCATAAGATCCTCACAGATAAGCTGTTAATGTATGGGCAAGATGAGCAGACAGTGAGGTGGACTGAAAACTGTCTGAACAGCTGGGCCCAGAAGATGGTGATCAGTAGCAATGCAAGGTCTAGTTGGAAGCCAGTGACTAGTGGTGTACCCCAGGAGTCAACACTGGATCCAGTTCTGTTCATCATCTTCATTACTGATCTGGATGATGGGCAGAGTGTACCCCCAGCCAGTTTGCTGATGACACCAAACTGGGAGGAACGGCTGATACACCAGAGGGTCATGCTGCCATCTAGAGGGACCTCAACAGGCTGGAGAAATGGGGCTGACAGGAACCTCATGCAGTTCAACAAGAGGAAGTGCAAATTCCTGCACCTGGGGAGGAACACCCCCATGAAACGGTGAGGAGTAGCTGATATGCCAGAGTGTTGTGCTGCCATCCAGAGAGACCTCAGCAGGGTGAAGAAATGGGGTGACAGGAACCTCATGAAGTTCAACAAGGGGAGCTGCAAAATCCTGCACCTGGGGAGGAACAACACCAGGCACCAATATATGTTGGAAAGCAGCTTAGCAGAAAAGGCCTTGGGGGTCCTAGTGGACACTAAGTTGAACGTGAGCCAGCAATGTGTCCTGGCTGCAAACAAGGTGAATGGTATCCTGGGCTGCATTAGATAAAATATTGCCAACACGTCGAGGGAGGTGATCCTTCCCCTCTACTCAGTGCTGGTGAGGCCACTGGAGTACTGTGTCCATTTCTGGGCTCTCCAGTATGAGACACATGGACATAATGGAGAGAGACCAGCACAGGGACACAAATATGATTAAGGGACCGGAGCACCTCTCCTATGAGGGAAGGCTGAGATTGCTGGGACTGTTTAGCCTAGAGAAGAGAAGGCTCAGGGGGATCTTATCAATGTGTACAAATACCTCAAGGGAGGGTGCAAAGAAGACAGAGCCAGGCTCTTTTCATTGGTGCCCAGTGACGGGACAAGCAGCAACGGGCACCAAGTGAAACACAGGAGGTTCTGTGTGAACATCAGGAAACACTGTTTTACCGTGAGGGTGACTGAGCACTGGCACAGGTTGCCCAGAGAGGTTGTGAAGTCTGCATCCTTGGAGATATTCAAAACTGTCAGGACATGGTCCTGGGCAACTGGGTCTAGGTGACTATGCTTGAGCAGGGAGGTTAGATGAGATGACCTCCAGAGGTTTCTTCCAACATCAACAATTCTGTGATTCTTTGACCAGTACAGCAGTTGCATACATACACATTAAATTGTGAAAATACTACTTAAGTAATTTTACTTGCTTTTAGTGGGGAAAAAAAGTCTAATTCTGCCATGTTTATTCATGTTGAATAGAAACTTAGCTCAAGATTTTAATGGAAATGCTGCTTGTATAAGTTACCATTCATCCGGAGTAAGAGTCAGAATCTAGTTCTTTCTTATTTTGGGAGACAAAATAGTGATCACATTGTATCGTTTCCAATAACTCTCATTTGCACTTCAGAAATTAATACCTCACCTCATTCCACTACCTGTCCTTTCTCCCTGAAACCTGTTTTTTCACATGATTTCTCTCTTTCCTCCAAGTATTTTTTTCCTGGAATCCAGAAAAACCTCTTTATTGTTCCCTGTGTATTGCCACCTGTGCTCCTGGGTTGTCTTTTTCCATACTCCTTGAAACTTTTCCTCATGTGAGTTCCATGCCTTTGGTGGGTCATGACACAGTCCCTTTTTTGCTTTGGTTCTTTAGAGCAGACTTCCAATTCATTTCCTCTTTTTGAGTTTGGTGATGACATATAGGCCTGCATGTCCTCCATTTTCAGCAGCTTTTATCATCTCTTCCAAGTTACAATGATATGTAGCAGTCCCACACTCTCTGTGCATCAAAGTTCTCAAACTTGATGTGCCTCCTTGAAGTGGTGTAATCCTGCCTGTAAGCACTCACTTTTATAAGGAAGACGTGTGTCTCTATAGTCCTTTAGTTCTTTTTATTTTTTTTTCCTCTTTATTTTCTCATTCCAGATCTACACATTCAGACATTTCCAAGACTGCAGGAGAAGGATGGACTTCACAACTCTATGAGAGTTATATTCTGAAGCCGTTTATTGTCTTGTCTGACTCCAATATATATCATAATTTTTGCTTAGTCACTGCGCACACACTCATGATTGGTTACAGCTTGTTACACACATTATTGCAATTGGCTATGTACAAAATATCACGCGCTGTCCATGCGCCTCTCACACAGTCAGAATTCGCAGCTTGCAGGTGTTCCTGTTTTCCTCGCTTCTTCTTAGTTATTTTCCACAGCTCCTTCTCCTTAAGGTCGAGCCATGCAGCATGCGCTCCTTTGCTTCTTCTTAGTTGTTTTCCACAGCTCCTTCTCCTCAAGGCGGAGCCGTGCAGATATCCAGCTGTTTACCAGCTTCTCAATGCCACAGCTCCTTCTCCTTAAGGTCGAGCCATGCAGCGTGATCCCAACACAAGACCACTGTGAAAGTGCTGGCATTACACTTTGTGCTTCGTTTCAGCTGCAAAAGCTTCTGTTGAACAAAGAAGCCAAATGCTATGAAGAAAACCCATTTCCATTCAAAGTATACCAAAGTATCCAGAGAACAGGTTTTTAGTTCTAAATTGCAGCTCACAAAGATTTATGACAGATAAAAATGTCATGCTGAAGGATACCCTAGAATAACCACCCATCTGCCATTTTCTGATTTTTAGTTTTGCCCTGGATTCCTGCATAATGCATAGGTTATCAGAAAGGTCAATAAAGCATAAGTATCATTAATATCACAGACACAGATACCTGTGACATCACGTTTTTTTAATTATTCCTTTTGGTCCCTTGCTGAAAATTTCTCTTAATTGCTCTGCAGGGAGTCAGTGCTTTCTGTCTAGAATTCAACTACACTTATTTGCTCTCACTCTCAAATTTAGAATAGAACAGTTCAATTGGAATTCATAAATCTATGTACGTGCATGCTTGTA
>NW_010536299.1:0-12974 GCF_000687285.1 Phaethon lepturus | reverse complement strand
GGGCGGAGCTGCAGCACAGCCTTCCGGAGGATTCCTCCCGCCCTACCCGCCGAGTCAGGTTAGCTTGCCCTTGCTGCGTGGCAAACCTCTCTTCTCCTGGCCGGGGAATTGGCCTGACTCTTCCAGAGCTACGTAGTCACAACAGGCTTTAAGTAAACGGCAAAAAGTGGAGCTGAAATCTGGCACGTGACGTCCAAAAACATGAAGTCTTGCCACTAAGGATGTTCTTTTATTTTTTCCGTTTCTTTCTGGTGGCATTAGAAGAGGTACAAAAGTGCTTTCCGTTACGAACTAACTGCATTGAAAGAGGGTTTTAGTTGTAGTTAGGATTTTGTAAAGCACATAAAGTGGAATTTTAGGTTAAACTACACAGCAGACTCTGTTAGCTGGTAAAGTAAGTCGGAGTTTTCAGGAGAAGCTGAGAACTATGAAAACCTTTGACTTACAACAGTGTAAATCATGTGGGTGACAAATTTTGCTGTTTGCAAATATGGTTCATCCTTCTTGGGAAAACATTTCTTCTGATGCTTTTGCTGTGTGTATTGATTTTAAATTATTGATTGATTTAAATTATTCATAGTTGTCCTGTATTAAAAGATTACATGACTATGATCAATAATACATTAATGCAAAAGGAGTAGAGTTCCTTAGTCACCTGTTCTTCATGCATCCTACTTGCAATCCTGTACATCTTGTGTGTATTTTGATTTGGGTAAAGTGCAGGCAAAGTGGAAACACTGACCATGCTAACTTTGCATGCTAATGTTGAAAGGTTTTTCCCTCCTTTTGCCTTTTTTTTTCCAACCCCCTCTTAAGTCAGTCACGCTACTCTGAACTGCTTTCATGCTATATGACAACTTGAAAAGACAACAGCATAGCAATTCACATGTTGTTTGTAATTCAGGTAGTCAAACCAGAAGATGATGACTTCCAGGAGTTTCAAGATGCTTCAAAGTCTGGCTCACTAGATGACTCTTTCACTGATTTCCAAGGGGATGTAGCTGGCTCCTCCAAGGCAGCCAGTTCACAGCACCGGAGCAGGTAGCAGATCTTTGATTTCCACGCCTTCAGTATTTTAGAACTCTCTTGAGAAATGAAATGTTTTCCTCTTTTGTGGGTAGCTTTCTAGCCTGTAATTTTCTTCTGTCACCTGACTTCTACTCTGGCAGTTTCTTTTGAAGGTTGTTACAACTACAATTAGGCTTTCTGAATCAAAAATGACATTTGATGTGCCATAGGTGGTTGGCCATTCTTTAGCATTCTAAATTCTTACCTCATCATGCTGAGGTAAATCGTATTTACAAGGTATGGGAATAGGTTTTCAAGTGTTTATACTACTGCACAGGCAATTGAAAGTTACTTCATACTGTGCATTCAGGTGAAAATCTTACATGAAGCTATTCAGAAAGAATACACTGGGACAGAGGAGTTCTGCATTTAGTGCTGTGTGCTTCCGTTAAAAGTATGACCCCATATTTGTTGGAGTTGATAGAAACCATTAGCTGACACCAAAGTCTTTCTTCAGGCCCTGAATATGGGCCCTAAAATTCATGCAAAGAGCACGACATCGTATTCTTAAATGACTGAGAACTCTAGTGCACAGGGTTTTTGTTGTTTCTGCTGTTTCTCTGGACAGTACTTAAACTTCCGATAACTGACTATAAATCTCCATTGAAATCTCATTCAGACTTGAGCAATCTTGGCTTTTCATTTGGGAGACTGCCAAAATGTAATTCCGGGTCAGGCAAATTTTGTATAACAAAATAAGTAAGCATGTTTACTCCCTTTAAGAGTTTACAATTAATCTTTCAAAGTCCTGTGATTACAAAAGTTCAGTGTTGTTTCCTTTTACCGCACGTGGCAAACTTTTATGTACCTCCCAGGTGTCTAATTGTAGACATACAAGTTTTCTGTGTATTGAACTGGCTGTTCTTAGTTGCAGATAGAACTAGCGTTTTCTAGGTAAGCAGTGATTACCAGTTGCTTCCTCAACGGTGACGTCAAATGGCGATACTAAAACAAATTGTTCTGTTACACCATGCCTAAAGGCATTCTATGTAAGAAATTTAATTTTGCTGATGTCAATGCCACATGCATCTGAAGATGCCCTATTTTAAGTACACCTCAATTTGTGTTAGACGTCATTTTGCAATTAAGGCTATTCTGTTACTGAAGGTTTTAACAGAAACATTGTTTGTGAATTCCACAATGGGAAGTAGGGGATCATAAAAAAAAAATTATCTTTCTTTTTCACTGCAGCAGTTCTCTTTATTCAGTTGTAAAAGCGTTCGGTTTTGAGCAGAATGTTACAATGAGCTATAATCTAATTGCTTATGGAGCTTTATTTAAAAAAACCCCATCTGTAGAGTACAGATGATTAACCATTGCGTTTGCCAAGATTGCATATCTAACAGCCTGTTTTGCAGTGATGTGAAATTTAATTATATTACCATAAGCTATATTTTTTTTGACATTGCACTGTCTGCAAGCATCACACCGTCATTAGCACGTGTGTGTAAGTGCTAGGTTTGTATGTTGCTTGTAGGCTGCTGATAAGGAGATTTAAATGGCTCTGGAAAGATTCTTGCTTCAGGCCAAAGAACGCCATAAAAATTCATTCACTATTTCAGTGTGCATAGTATTGAATGACATAAACTAGAGGTAAAATGCATCATTCGTATGTAAAGGAAGTTGTTCTGTAGAGCTGCCAAGGTCTGATAAAGGGGCTTGTGCGGAGGGCAAGCAAAGCTCTCGCAGAATGTCTTCTAAATCTTACAGCAGTTGCTAACATGGTGATAGGTTATTATGGCACTTTTACTGTATAGAGTGTGTTTACGTGCAAAAAGATTCGCTTGTGTAACTGTGGGCTAATCCTTATTTTGCTGATTAGATAGCTACCTAAACTCCCTGATGTGCACCGACAGAAATTCAAAGTTATCACTTCCTTCCTTTTGAACAGTGGTTCCACTTTATTCTCTTAATTTTGCAATATGTAATGAAATATAATCAGAAGTAGATAAGCTAAAAGTGTAGAGCTGGCAAAATCTCATGCAGTTTTAACTCTTTACTGTATCTAGTTTTATCAGGGAGAATTGTCCTTAATGCTGCCCTGGGCAAAGTGATAAACTGAACAGCAGTGATTCCTGGGTATGTCTGCGTGCTTATTGTCTCCTGGGCTAAGAAGTCCTGTGGTGTAAAGTTCTGGAGTGTTTTGTTCATGTTTTAGTACTAATTAAAATCAAGAAGGATGAAAATTGACTTCTTGCCTAAAGAAATATGATTAGGTGAGATAAAATGAGAATTCACCCATCAGTTACCCGGCTGTCTGTTTACATGCTCTTATTCTTAAAAGATATTGAGGTAGTTTACATCAGGTTCTTGATAAAGAACTCTTTAGGGTTCAAGCTTAGGTTTAGTGATCCAAATTGTGTAGTCATAGTAAGAAGCTCCTTTAAATAAAACCTGGAAATGTAGTTTCTTATGGATAAATTAAGGAACTTTTGCTTTTATCTCTTTTGTTTTTAGTGTTCCTTCTTTACTAATGCCACTCCCAGGTAATAAGACAATCTCATCAACTGATAAGTATGCTGTGTTTAAAGGAATCGCAGCTGAGAAGCCTTCTGAAAGTACAGCTACTTTTGGAGGTAAAGGGAAAATACACAACTGCTATGAGCAATTTATGGCAATATTTCATATATCTTGGTTTTTGCATTGATAAAATGCTAATATTTTAAAGTCAGAGCAATTATGGCAATATAAAATTTATTATATGAATTCCTACTATCTTTATGTAAATGTATTCATTTTCTCATATTCACCAGATTGTGGAGACAAGTATAGTGCTTTCCGTGAATTAGAACAACCATCAGAGAGCAAATACTTAGGTAAGCAGTATGGTTTTTGGTGCTGTTTTAACATGTTTTCATGTTTATTATTTTTGAGCTGCAGAATTTCCATTGCTAGAATTCTAGAATAGTAGTGCTTCCACTCCTCTAAACAACTTAGCAGGAAGTATCCTGAAAAAAATAGTGCAATATGCTATCGGAACAATCTCCAAATTGTATTTCTAGACAGTTGGCATCTCTTTTGGATGCTTCTGAGTTTTATTTTATAATAAGAATATGGCTGGAATTTGTTCATTTTAACTAAGGAGTCATGTATGCTTAGAAGACAGAATAAGATGCTTCTGGACAACTTTTTTCATTATTAGGGCAGAGTTTAAACTTTTCGTGGTCTCTGGTGCCCTAAGAATAAATCTGATCACTTATTTTGAAATTTGTGTTTAACTGGTTTTGATTGGGAAAAGTAAAACCTAGATGGCACCTGAGGTGCAACATCTCTGTAACTACAAAAGCAGAGTCTCCCTAAGCCTTTTCCAGAACCATCTATATCTAACTCATTTATGCAATATAAGTGATAATCTCATCTTTCTAATCAGATGGGGGAAAAACGTTCGTATATTGTCGGCAGACAGATCAGAAGATAAACATACTACTAACTTAACCTGACTTCCACCAAGTTATGTTATACCCAGCATTTTGTTTCATTATTAGAAGACAACTTCAGATTCTAGAATAAAACTACTTGCCTGAATTTACTCCTTATTTTTCAAAGACGGAATTCTTTTTTTCAGACACTGATTTTTCCGAAACTCCTGTAATGTTTTGTGATGTTTTCATGCTCAGTATCTCTTCAGGATTAAATACCTGCAATGAAATGAAATAACATTTTATCTCTTTCTGTACATGTTTGAAAATATAGAAAATTACTATATTTGCCTGCTCTCCAGGTCTGACCACTCTTAACCCTTTCACCAGCTTACATTTCTAATGGAAAAGTTTTCAATTCATCAGTAAGTTTAGTTTGCTGTGATGTCTTTAGTTTTGATCCATGGATAGCAATTTCACGAATATTTGTATTGTTGCTGGCCAAGTTACTTGATTTGGGGGGGAGGGAGAATGGAATAATGTCAGGTATAATCGTGGTTCTGTACTATCATTATAAAGAGTATTCTTTTAAATCTTGGTTAAACTAATTTAAAGTATGATGCTGGTAGCTTCAGAGTTAAATGTTAATAGTGTACTTCTAAAATAGAACAAAATCTGTTTATTGGACACTTGCCTTAAAGTATGCATCAAAACTTGAAAATTACAAGTAATCTAAGTATGTATATGCTGGTGAATGGGTTAAACAACTCAACATTCTTCATGTTCAGAAGAAATTGCTTTATGAAAAAATAATTGTGTATGAACAGGAAGAAACTTACAAAATTAGTACACCAAAATATTTAATGTAAATTCAATGAAAACATTGTTACCTAATGTTTAATCGCATTTAAATTAAAATCCTTACATAGTACTATCTTACATTCAGTATGCAGTTGAACTAGAGATCTGCACATCTTCTTAATTATGCTGACTTTCATGTGAAAGTCTGTCTCCAAGCTTCCTAGTAAAACTGTAATCCGTCCTAGCAGAAGCTAGAAGACGCCCCAGTTACTACATTTACTGAAGTTCAGGTCACTTAACCCTTTTGTACGTTTAGGTGAACCTGACAGGAGGAAAACATGATAGTTTAAAACGAGAGCTTTAAGATGCTCTAAAACACCACATTAGGATCACTGCCTTGCATTCTTTTCTCTTTGGTGCTTTGTCTCTTCCACCCGTTGTGTTCCCCATTATGCCCAGTTGGATAGGCTTGTTGGCTGGCTGCCTTCTTTCAAGTGAAATTCTTTGGAGAGTACCTTCAGCCACCGGGCAAGTCCAGTTGGTCTCTACTATGTCCCCTTTCAGCTTAGCAGCAGGGTTGCTTTTGTCTCAACCTGCTGCTGACGCCCCATGAATAAACTGTATTTAGGAAATATTTTGAAGGGAGGGAGGGGGAGAATAGCTTCTGTAAGAAGGCAGATACTGTATCGGTATAAGTGAAATTCAAGATTACATCCATTGCTTGGCAAATATCTAAAGTATGAGGTGGGAAAAAGAACTTAGGTGGAAGCTGAATGAGACAGCACCTTTTGAATCTATCGGTCATGGTTTGTTTTGATATTAACTCAGTATAAAGGGAATTTAATAAGACTTTGACGCTATTTGAAAAACTTTAGTGTTTGCTGGAATAGATATTAGTGAATATTAGAATTGCTGACCTTGAAACTTGTGTGGTTTGTAGAAGTTGAGTTTGCAGTTCTATGTGCATCCTGAGGTCTTAATTTAAATAGTTTGCATAAAAACTTCTGACATTGCATGAAATAATTTGCTTGCTTGCATGGTGTGAGTATGACGTATTTGTTGTCACTGCAGTGTCTTAATATTGTTTTTTTGTTGTTTTTATTCTCAGGAGATAACCTTGCAGAATTCAAGCCTGCAGGAACTGATGATGGTTTCACAGATTTTAAAACCGCTGACAGTATCTCACCATTAGAGCCACCTACAAAAGACAAAACTTTCCCTACATCCTTCCCTTCTCTGCCTGTTCAGTCAAAACAGCAAACACAAGCAAAGACCTCTTTGAATCTAGCAGACTTGGATCTCTTTTCCTCTACTGGAGAAAACAAGCAGCCGTCCTTTCCACCTGCATTTAATACATCAAAATCGGGCTCCTTTCCTCCACCACCCCTTCCATCCACCACTGCCCAACCAACACCCAGCAAAAGTTCAAGCTTAGCTGATGACTTTGGAGAGTTCAACCTTTTTGGGGAATTTTCTAATTGCGCATCAGCCAGTGGACAAGATGACTTTGCAGATTTTATGGCTTTCAACAGTAGCAGTGGATTTTCTGAACAAAAAACAGATGACAAATACAATGCACTTAAGCTAGAGGCCGGTCCTGTTCCTCAATCTGGCTCATCTGCCAGCACGGTGAAGAGTGGGCAGAGTTCTGCCACCGCTGCTACACCCACCAAATATGATATCTTCAAACAGCTTTCTCTGGAAGGCTCTGGAGCAGGCTTTGAGGAGGCGAAGGACAACGCGCTTTCCTCAGTGAAGAGCGATGATGATTTTGCTGACTTTCACTCTAACAAGTTTTCGTCCACATGCAACAGCGTGGATAAGTCCCTGGTGGACAAAGTCGCAGCTTTCAAGCAGGCCAAAGAAGATTCTGCTTCGGTGAAGTCTCTGGATCTCCCTTCTATTGGTGGCAGCAGTGTCGGCAAGGAGGATTCTGAAGACGCGTTGTCTGTTCAGTTTGACATGAAACTGGCTGATGTGGGAGGAGATCTTAAGCATGTCATGTCTGATAGCTCTTTGGATTTGCCAACAGTTAGTGGCCAGCATCCACCCGCAGCAGGTGAGGAACTGGTTAGATTGCTCTGGTAACATAGGTGATGGAGATTTCAGTGTTCTGTGTGCTAAATTACAGTATTATGCACTAGTCTTTCAGTAGTGAAAGACTTCTAAATCTGTGCCCCCGCTAGCCAACAGCCCCTTAGCAGGGCAGTGTTTATTTTGTTTGTCTTAGAAGACTATAAATAGATTGAACAGTTTGAACTCCATGCCAGTTTATTTTTGAGATTTGCCAACATCATATTACTGGTACCTGCTAGCTATTGTCACATAAGGGATTCAAGTGGAAAATTTTCTAATGCAAACAATGTCACTCCATTTATATTAGCAAGATGAATGGCAGAGTGTCTCACTTTAATCTCTTGGTTTCAACAAAGCGTTTGGCTTGGGGACTTAATCCGCTCTGCGCTTCTAAAAGGGTAGGCAGACCACTAATTTGTGCTGTTAATGAGAAGCTGTCTAATCAACAGTGCTAGTATATTCCCGTTACAGTGGGGCTTAATCTGTGTAGCCAGTGTTTTGCAGGACTGCAAGTAGAAGTATTGCATACACTTCTTAGAATTAAAACCCTCGTGGGAATAATTGTGCTAAGGGTCTGTAAATGCTAGTCTCATGAGTGGTAACTCTTGGACCTAAATTTAAAACCATGGGACTTTGACTTTATCCTTATCGGGCTTTCACCTTCTTTAATTTCCCTTTAAGAAAGTACTCCCGAGAGTGAATTGACCATCTCCAATCTGATCGCATATCATAAAACAAATTTCCCAAGTGTCCTGCTTTTTCTTTTCATATGTACATAGGAAGATAAGATGTAGTTAAATGTTCTGTGGCCTTCAATAATACAGGAACCATTACTGTGTTCTAGCGACAAGTATTATGCAGTCAAAGGCTTTTCTGAACAGGGGGGAGCATATCAACTGTAAATGTAAAAGCTGTTACTGCAAGAATTGGTTATTTCCATATGAAATATTTCTTCCGTTTTTGCAGATATGGGTAGAGAAAATATACAGTACTGTAATTTTGCATTATATGATATTTTTAAGTAGGGGAGAGAATTAAGTTGGCAACTTTGACATGGAAGATACTCTATAACAGGGTACCAAATATCAGGAATAATTTATTAGCAAAGACATTTAATTTTCATATTACTGCTTGGTAAAATTCCAAGTTGAGCGAGCTGTCAAAAACATAGCACCTACAGTGTATTCTTGAATGTTTACTTTGGTTTTGAAAGCACTTTTTCCTAATATTTTTCTAGCCTCTTTTGGTGGTAGTTTGACTTATGTAGTTCTTCTACAGGATGTGAGCTTTTGCCACAGAAATCAGTGATTAATAATTGCCGTTTGTGGCAGGAAAGACTTTTTTGGTTTGTTTAAAGGGGTTAGCCGATCATGTGCTTGTTGCTAAACTTTTGAACTCTGAAGTATTAATTAGAAGCTATTTTTATTAAACTTAAACTAGTCTGTATTCTCCTATGGTGCCAAGCTAGATGTTTTTCCACAGGGAGTTTTACTCCATTTAACTCTGTTCGGATTTCGTAGCGGAGCGTGCTCTGGATGATCTGTTACGAATACTTCTGAGCTCATGTGTTCCTTTATGTGTGTTTGATGCATTTCAAGCTATGAACTGCTGATGTTCAAGTCCTTTTTTTCAGTTTACATAAGGTTAAAAAGCAAATTTTTTTTTTCCCTTCTTAATTTTCTTCGATCTGTAAATCTAATGTCAAAAAGGGACAGTATCCCTTTGTCATCCTCACTGCTGAGAAATGGGAGACCAGGCACGGGGAACAGTACGTTTGCAAGCACCGTGTAGCATCTCCAGTGAAACAGCAGTGGGACAGAGGTGCTGAAAAATGATTTGACTTTTCTGATATATCCTCTGGCTATTGAGATTTCACATTGCCTAGCTTCCAGGTATGGGCAGGTAGGTTACTTACGCTGGGAATTAGAAAGAAATCGTTGAGTTGCTTCCCATACGACAGCCTGTGGTCTCTGAGGGAAGAAAGGTTTTCAGTTTTGCTCTCTTCCAAAGGGGATACTGTCTCTTTAAACTTTGCTATAATTCTTTGTGTGGAAGGTAGATTCTACTAATGTTGCCTGATTTCTCTTGCATTTACTTCGTGTAACCCTTTGAGCACTGGCTGCATGCTGTTAGTTTCAACCAGGCTGCTTCTTTTAAACCAAATTTACATTTCACTCCAAGATGAAAGCATTTTAATTAGCACCAAATCATGTTGTATGAACCTAATTTGTTCTGCGTCCTGCCGACTGTTGCAGCGGGAGCGTACCCTCACCCGGGTATTCTCAAAGGGTTATCCATTTGCTGCACTTACAAATCTGTAAAGTACCTTTTTCTTTGGCATTATTGGAAATCTCTGTATATTTTAATCAACTTCAGGTTTTTTGATGCTTTTCTAATGTCTAATTTCAACTAAACATTTCCTGTGTGAATGTGCCTTCTCAGATCTGCTTTGGTATCTCTCTCCTGCAAGTATTGACCTGCATGCTTTATTCTGATAACGCCCTTACGAGCTCCTATGTATCACTATCTTTTGTGACCTGTAAGTCCTGCTGTGTTAATAAATACTCTCTTGGCATATTTTGAAAATGTGGGGATGCGTGTGATTTGTTGCAAACCAGCAATGTATTTTTTTTCTCCTGAAAAATACAAAGTTTAAAGTTATAGTATCCCCTTAAGCTGGCGGGTGCCTTTCTCTTGCAGAGCAGCATGTGGGTGAGCTTCCTTCTCCTCTTCCAACACTTTGACCTCGCTCCCTGTGCGCTTCTGAAACTTTACCTATCAGGCTAAATACTATTTTTCAAAAGAGCCGTTTTTGAGAGGGATTGAATAGAGGAAACGTGTGGATGGCAGGGTTGTTTCTGTGAGTTGATTTTGAGGGTACGGCGGTAGTTCAGACTCCAGACAAATACTGTTTTCTCTGCCCCATTGTCGTCTCTTCTGGATTTTCCTGCTGCTGGCCGAGGTCATGATGTGCCTTTGTGAAGGGGACCAACTGGAAAATGTGTTGCTATCGAGGCCTTTATGAGTAGGAGCCCATTAAACCGTGTTCTGGTATTTATTTAGCTAATCTAGAGTGAGTTAATCAATGCCCTAAAGTAAAGGGCCCTGCTTCCTTTTTCTGTTTGGGAACTCCTGGCTTACTAAATATTGAAGCTTTCAAACACGAATGAGAGCTGCAAATTTGTGTCACGTAATTACCTCACTTTGAATTCCTCTAAATCCTGGGCCACTAACAGTTTGGGATTAACGTCAAATTAGCAGACAAGGTAAAAAGCTAAAAATAATTGAGATGTGGAATAAAGTTAGAGCGTTACACCAGCACAAACTGAGTAGTTCCTTGCCACAAGAACAAAAACCAGACCAGAAACCAGAATATGGGTTTTTTTTTTTTTTCTTCTTTACACCAATCTTGAGTGATTTTAAGAGGAAAAACAACTAAAACAACACCCCTCTCTCATTCTGGAGAGACAGTAGGTTATGCCTAGCCCTAAAGCTTTTTAAACTTGAGGCTTGAACATAAACCTGAGAGACTTAGTTCTGCAGGGCTTGTGCTATTAGTATTTGTTCAGTTAATCATACCTGGAGGAGGGAGAGTAATGTTCATGACTCTCTACTTTATTACATTTTTGTCCAGACTTGACAGTCAAATTCACTCACTTGCTCTCATTTAATGCAATTCTGCAAATAGAAGAACTTAACACTTACTTATCCTGCGAAGGCCTCTAACAACGGAGGGCGCGTACGTGTTTTCTGAACGCCTTCCAAGCGGAGCCGAAGCCCTCGGCTTCCGCAGGACTGAGCTGAGCCCTCTCTGCTTCCAGTGCAAGCTCAGGGGGTCTTCATTCTGCTATGAAACGTGACTTGTCATGATAATTAAAAAATAATGAGCAACTTCTTTAATTCCCCAAGGTTTGAAGGCTTTTCTCTCCTTTTTCCTTCATTTTAATTTATCTTACAGTCAGCATTCTTGATGGTTTCCACCTTAGCAGGGCTAGGTACTGCCATCTTCAGCGAAAGGAGATTGAGTAACTCCTTTGTCACTGACACTGTTCCAGAATTCACCAGCTGGGAAACGGGCTCTGGATTTTTCTGATCGCTGATAGGCGTGACACCGATAGCCGTACGTACAAGCCTCTGTATTCTTCCAGTTTCACCTTTTTTGGGTGAAGCCCCACTGGAAGCGGTGAGGAGGTGGTGCCTGTCCCTCTCCAGCCTCTGGACTTCTTGCTCAGGCTGCTGGTGATGTTCCCAGGGTAACAGCTCTGGTTTTGGGGCGCTGATGCTGCTCCACGAGGAACAGAACTAGCTACCACCTGCATCACCCTTCCAACCAAAAAGTGACACGAGGTACATTTATCCATCAGAATTGAATCTAAACTGAAATATAGGAACTTGAAAGTCTCCCATGTTGGTTAAAATCACTAAGTATATTACAATTTTCTGAACTGTCGTCTTCAGTTTTCTTTAGAATATCACCAATGCTGTCAAGGGCTTTCCTTAAATGATTAAACTGTTGACATCGAACGCTCCAGCTTGTAAATTGCCTCCAGCCATTACTTAATCCTTGTTAGCTGAAATAAATTGTTATAGTTGGCTCAAATGAAGGATGTCAAGTTTTTCTGTAGATGAGATAACACTGGGAAACGGTGTTTTAACTGTATTTCATCTTCTGTCACTGTTCTGCTGTACCTTCCTCGGCAGCTATTGCTTTGCCTTTCTCCGGCAGCTGCGTGGACTGGTTTGTATAGCTGTAGCTGTCCCCAGGTGATGATCAGGCAGGTTGGACTATGGTTTTGGTAGCTCAAAATGGAGGGAAAGTAAATGGTAAATATTTAAAACCTTTTGCTTTGGAGGAAATACAAAATGGGTTTGGTTTCTAAAGCTTTCGGAAACTTACTGCACACCAGCATGACACTGTGAAGATGACCGTTTCCATTCTTGGTACGCTAGAAAATATTTTTAAGGAAAAAAAAAAGCGTGGTTACGTTTTTGTAAGGTTGTGTTTGAACGGATCTGACTTTGATTTTTACAGACACGCACGCACCCTTCCCACCCTGCCCCCATCTAGAAGCGATTTGAGAATCGATAGCCAGTGTATTTAATCTGGGGGGTGTTCGTGGTCGCACCGGTGCGAAGCTGACGGTGCCAACGGCATGTGGCTTTCACTCTGTTGGGAGTAAGAGCTTTTGGATTTTTATAACAAAACTAAACTCAAATCTCATGTCATTTCTGAAAGGCACCACGGAATTGCTATTGAGATTACTATGGAATTCTGTTTTGTGGTGAAAATAGCTCACTGAAATCTATTGATGTATCTCTTGAGGTGGGATTATAGGATTCCTAACACATGATCAGTTCAAGATTTGCCCTGCTTCAACAGGGAACTGTTGCTCTCCAAAAAATGGTACCTAGGAAATCACTTTTAACCTTACAAAACCAGGTTGCATATCCCCCAAACAAAGCATTTTCGTAGTTTTGAATGGATTTAGGTTTTGCCCATTTTTTGGGATAAAATTTGATGCTTCTCATCTGTTCAGATTCTGTTCGTAGTAAAAGTCTCCTCCAGGAGGAAATGGCGGTAGCTGCAAGAGCATCTGTCTTTGCCAAGTGTGATGCTTAGTTAGAAGTAATTCATTTTTTTCCACTTAATCATCTCTTGCTTTGAAAAAA
>NW_010536298.1:28157-29320 GCF_000687285.1 Phaethon lepturus | reverse complement strand
GAGACAAAGGAGGGCCCGCGGCTACTTCTGTCCCTCAAGCACTGCTGTACGTTTTACCTCGTTTCGGGGAGGGAGAGCTCTCCCCTCTCCAGGCGGTGGCAGGTTTGTGAGGATCCCGCTGGCCCTTGCAGAGAGAACCTTTGTTTTTAAGAAGGTGCCAGCTTGGGGCTGGGCATCCCAGTGGTTTCTGGTAGCATGGTGATGCAAGCACCTGCCTGCCCTGCGAAGACCCTCGACCAGGGCAGGGGAGGCATGACTGGAGGTCCTTGCATGGCTGGGGGTCCCCACACAGCCGGGAGCAAGCACCGGCATGGGGTTTGGGCTGCTGTGTCTCCCACACTCAGCTCAGGGGTTCCCTCCTACAGCAGGTTCCAGTCACAAAGACTCTGGTCACTTCCAAATTCAAGTTTTCATCGTGCTGTCATGATAGCATAGGCAGGCAGTTCTGGCTTTACGTACTTCTGAATCTTGTTTTCTTCGGCTCAGGAAAAATACTTCGCTGTGCACTTGATATAACTCTTAGCTTTACCTGCTAGGGGACAGACAAGACAGTCCAGTGTCATGCAGCCTTCCAACAGTAGCAAGCATAGAAAAAATATCTATGTTTTCCTCTTCTTTGCCTGCTGTTTGAGGACTAAGTGACACTTGATGGATGTGCTTGTTTTTTGGGATGAAAACTTCTCATGTGTCTTGGGGCTTGGCGTGAGCCCTGTGAGGGGAAGATTGGATGGATGGTTTCTCTCTCTAAATGTGTGTGGGGATTATATTTTTAGTGTTGTAAGGTAGGTGTGGTAGTCTTATTGAATTTGCTAGCTTATTAAGCCTTAGAAAAACAAGTACATATTGAAATTTTTCTGGTCACTTAAATTGCTAATGAATGCAATTATACTTTGAGGGAGTTATGAATGTCTTCTCACCACTGCAACACACCTTTGTTGGGTGAAAAAGAACTCCTTAATTTCGTGCCTGTCTTCATTTCCTACAATGGGACTCAAACTTCTTTTAGTTGGGAAAGGAAATTTCTCTAACAGTTGCTTTTGTTTTCCTGATGCAGGCAGTGCCACCTGAGGAGCTCAGCTCACCCAGTCGATGTGAAAGCAAGACAAACCAAGGTGCAGCAGATGAAGAAGAGGCAGCGAGGTCGGCTGGGGGGGGCAGCAGGG
>NW_010536298.1:3850-28126 GCF_000687285.1 Phaethon lepturus | reverse complement strand
TCGGTTGGTGGAGACAGCAGTGTCCCTCGGAGCTCCCCCAGCCTCTGTCTCCATGCGTACAGCATCGAGAGCATGACAACGTTTCCCAATGGCTGTGGAAACGGCACCACCGTTACTTGTATAGTTATGGATAATAAAGAGCCCCAAAACCAGACTACCTGTATCAGTCATAATGGGGGATACAGCACCAGCAACGGTCATGATGAGGAAATTCAAGAGGATAAACTCAGCCCTTCCAAAATCATGCGCTTTTTCACCACCCCTCGGAAACGGGCTAATTCCAGCTCTGACAGGCCTCGTTCTCTGGTTTTGATGGGCAACTCGTCCACGTGGAATGCTTTGTCTTCCATCAGAAAAATGGGATCTTTCAAGAAGTTGAAATCTTCAGTTCTCCAAGGAGTTCAAACAAGGGAATGCTCAGACATCTTAAATGAGAATGGCGTAGGCAAACACGGTTCGAACGGGGCAGTGGTGCAAGTTCAGAATAACAGATATTCCTATTCAGGGCCTCTGCATGATTTCCAGAACGCCGTGGATGGTTTAGCTTCTGACTGCTCTGATGCGGAGGAGAGCGATGAGTCTTTCCTGAGGAATACTCATCGCTCACGCAGCATCAGGCGGGCTTATGGTGCTGGCCGCATAAACTTGGTAGATACAGATAAAGTTCAGAGTCATCACAACTGTACTAGGCCAACATCACCTGTCATCGCAGAGCCAAAGATCTGTGAAATTTTGGTGAAAGACTCTGAAAACAACAGGATCATTTATCGGAGAAGCAAAAGTTCGGATAATTTGAATTTTTTGAAAAAAAGCTCATTCAAACGGAAGTCCACCTCAAACCTTACTGACCTCAAGGTTGCAAATGAAAAACAGATGCCAACAAGGTCTGTGAGTGCTAATTCTGCTGACTCGGACAAAACTGGTGGGAACCCTGAGAGGAGATCCAAGCGATGGAAGAGCCCTATCAGGGCAAAGGATTTTGACCGAGTTTTGAAACTTGTCGGTAATGTTACAGATGCTGCATGGAAGAAGGATGGCTCTAAGAGCCCGGCTCCTTCTCCTAGCGAGCAGTCCCAGAGAACAAGGTCAAACAGCAGACTGCACGATGACTACTCCCGCAGGGTTTCCAGCAGCACGGATCATGACAGAAAGAGATGCACCTCCCCAGTATCTAGTCCAGACTCTTCCTTGCTGGGAACACCTTGTCTGCAAAGCCCTGCAGTTGCTCAGGATAAAGAGGCTGGAATGAATGTAGCCGCTGCTGAAGACAAAAGCCTCAGGACGTCATCAGGTATCCCAGACTCTGGCAGCTTATCACCCACGCTGGATGACATTAGTCCATTTCCCAATGAAGTGTTTTATTCGGACTCGGATGAACCAAAAGCTACCCAGCAGTTTCCATATGAAGCTGAAAACCCTCACATTCCGGTCAGGCCGACTACTCCAAAGCCTCAAAGTCCCACTGCAGAGAAGATCAAGTGCAATATGAATTTCCAGTGCCCAAACCATCACAGCACGTTGTCACTGAGCTCGTCAGAGAGTGAGGAGAGGGTCGAGGTACCGGGGCCGAAGCTGGGCAGGAATCCTGTTTGTTTCCAGGACTCAGTGCAAACTGTGTACTATGATGATGGAAATGAAGACAGTGGCATAAGCAGTCACTCTCAGCTGAGCCTCAATTTAGCCTCTGGTGCTGAAGAGAAAAAGGAAGAGGTAAGAAAGAAAGCAAAATCCTTCAGAAGCTGTGTATATATCTATCAGGTTTTGTATTTATTAATGCAAAACAATGCAAACAATGCAAAACAACCTGAATACTAATGGCTGTTGCAGCTTGTTATTGCTAAAATATGCTAACAGTAATTATTTCCTTTAATATATTCTCTTTGGATGCTAACGTCAAATTATTTTTTCTTTGTGCATTAATATCAAAGAAAGTTTTGGCAGCAAAGCTATTCAGGTACATTTTCAAGGGCAGCTTATTGCACCCTGCAGATACACCACCTTGTCATGTGGTCTTGTCAGATTTTACCAGCCTAAGCAGGGTAATATTTGGCTGTAGTTCCTTCCAAGCTGAAAGGTCTCTAAAGAGTCTGTATATTTTGAAGTAGCATTGATTTAGTGTAAAACACCTTGCCTGTGGAAGCCTTGCAGAACATGGTAGTGTTTGTAGAGCAGCGTGGTGTGAAACATACCGTATGGAGGTTTAAGCATTCAGTTGTATCCGATGTTTTCACTGTGCAGTGATGGCCCATGCTGAGGGTAAACTGCTGGGTTACTTTTTTGCCTGCAAATTTCAAACAGCAGTACTTTAGATGCTGGGCTGAGTGTGTTGCTGCTAATGTTTTGGTGATGACACCAGCATTTCACTGCACCTAATGCATGATTTCATACTCTCAATAGATGGGTAGATAGATGTATTGCAGCACTTCTGAGGTAAGTTCACGTAATAACCCTGTGCCCTTACCTAAAGCACTGTGTAAGCTGGCACTGGAGCAGCTGCAGTGATTTGGCAGTGTTGGTGAAGAGCTGTCAGACGTATCCTGCACCCGTCTGAAATGGTGTGGCTCCCCTCAGCCCCAGCGATGTGCAGGAGTGTGGTTTTGAGCTACTCGGGGTGAGGCAGCAGCAAAGGGTTTGCTACTCACCGGGAAAAATGCACCAGGCAAAAACCCCTCTGTATCTGTATGGATATGGAAGCTAATTGCAAAATAAAGCTGACGTATCTTTTAAGCCACCTCCATTTCACTAAAAGTATCTTATACCTTAGCTATGAGGTAGACAAAGGCAATTGTTGCAGCCGCACAAACTTCAGTCTTTCATGCTGTCATGTCTTAGGATGTCTGTGAAGCTGTCTTACTTTCAATAGCCTGGCATGGTTTTTGCAAACTAATTGTAAGTGGTTACAGAGCTTATCAATATTGTCCTTCTGACGGAGAAAAGCGAGTTTGTTTACGTAGTGCTTGCAGCTATGGTAAGATTAGAAAAATAAGCCCCGTGTGTATAAATGTTGCGGCTCTGAGGTTATTCATGTTCTGGAGCCCCAGAGCTGCCACAGCCATCCATCTTTTCCAAAATTCTCACTTAAGAGCATATGCAAGGAGGTGCTTTCACACTGCCAGAAACGGACATATGTCAGCTGTATTTCTCAGGAATAAAATGGGAAGTAGAGTTAATGCTACTCATCTACCATCTAGTGGTGATCTGCCATCATGACCCAAGAGAAATTCAGCTGGTCCCTCCCCTTGGCTCCCAACAAACCAGTACCGTTTTTAAATGAATGTGTACATTGGGTGGATAAAAGTTACTGCAATTTTAGTTTTAACACCACATTCTGTTATTATCTAGCATGCAATTTCAACTTTCTCTTTATATTATAACATATTTTAGGTTACTTGTGAGTGCCTTTTAGTGCTCACTTCAGTTCTTTAAAATACGGAGTGTGCACTGGTGGCAGCTCTGGGTTTGTGTAGTGGGTGTGGGCTGGAGCCTTGCAGGAGATGGTGGCCAGGGGATGGACTCCTTGGCTGGTAGGGCAGCAGCCAGGGTAGCCCCCTCCTTCTGCTGTGAGCACTGCCTGGAGCCTTCTGTATGGCACAACGACTGCGGCCACCCAAACGGTGCAGCTGCATCCAGACCTCTCTTCTGATCCAGGAAAGCAAAGCTTTTGGAGCTGGCGGCTGTGGATTGGAAGCAGGAGCTGTGCAGGGTAGGGTTTACTTCTGTCCTCCTATCCAAGGGGTGTAAACTCTGTCTGCTCTTTTTTCCAGGCCTGTTCCTCATCCCGTACGCAACCCTAAAGCTGTGGCACTCAGAGTGACTACAAAAAAGAAAGAGTGGTAGGGTTTCTCCCTGCCATTTCTTAGGAGGGTTTCATTGCTCATTTCTTCCCCCTTTACAGCATGCTTCCCTCAGCATGGAGGTAGCTTGGTACCAAAGATACTTATGCCAGGTTGTTTTTTAATTGGAGATTATTCAGCCTGCAGGCACTTTTGTGAATGCCACATACTCACACCATGAGGTCATTGGGGTTTGAACTTTTGACTACAATTCATTTTTAACTCTACCTTACACCTTCGTGTTACAGAACTGTACCCACCCAGCAAGTTGTTCCTGTGACAGTCAAGCACTTGGTTTGTTCTCAACAATCATTTGAGATGTAATGCTGAGCCATGCAAATCCCAAATTTTTAACACTTTGAACCTTGAATGGACTGTGTTGATGGACAAATCTGCACTCTTCCCATGTTTCATGCATCTTCTTTCTCTATGGATTGCATGTAAAAGCCAGTAAGCTAGTACAGCCACTAAAATCTCTGTAGCTTGCAGACATATTTCAGTACAAAGCTTACAAGGTACTAAGCGGTCAGGCTAAAATGTGTTCTCCTTTCCAGACTGGCTGCTGTAGCTGGAAGTAAATCTAGTTTATTCCCTTACCCACTCAGAAATCTCAGTAGATTAGTTGGCAAATGAAGTCTGTGGAACTTGGTCCATCTCTGTATTTTCCCAAATGTGGAAACTAAATGTTTCTACCTTGCGTTTCCCCGACGCTGTAAAGCTGATTTTGCAGTATTCACACAAGGATGCCTATCCATTCACCTGAATCGATGTTTTGTGGATTTTTTTCCCTATGTGATTCAGTCTTGAGATCCTGTCACTTCTGTCACTTTGCTGGTTTCATCAAAATGCAAGATTCGGACTGGAGCAGGGGAGGTGTTTGGCCTTCTCAGTTGTTGGTCCTGCCAGAGGTTGCTTCCCAGGGAAGAGCTAATTAAGTGCAACCTGGATCTATGCCTCAGCACTTCTGAAGCAACAGAGGCGTGAGTCACCAAAGCTCGTCTGTAACAGCCCATGCTTTCCCAGACTCTGCTTTATGCCATTGTCACTTAAATTCAGTATGTTGCTTTTAAATAGCATCAGGAGATGGTTAAGTACAAATTTGTATTTGGACCGTTTCGCACAGACTTTACTTTCCTGAAGAAGAACCCCATGTCACTGTAAGTAACAAAAAGTTAAACCCTTTGCTTTGGACTGGCACGTGTCGGCCACTAAGGCTGCCTAAACAAAGCACTGTTCTGAACTTGTTACCAAAAAGACAAATCAAGTTATCTGACATTCCACCTAGTCTTCCACAAGCTCTTGGAGCCCCTGCTGTCTAAGTTGCCTTGCTGGCATCTGGCTTCACAGTACACCAGACTTTGTATTACTTACATACCTTATCTGCATGACTGTAAGTGAACGATAAATTATAGTGAAGAGGCATCTCTGCTGTAATTAGGGTTGAGTCACATTTTGTTTGCAGACTGTATTTTAAGTGCTCTAAGACCTGTCTGTTGACTCATTTCTGTTCATGTCACGTGAAAATCAGTGGTGCCATCTAATCCGTATGGTGGAGTCCCCCAGCACTCCACTGTTTGCAGAGTTGAGCTCGTCTTTCCCATACGCCTCTCTGAGTTCTGAATATTGAGCACAGATGGCTTAACCTGGGGACCAGCTTACGGAGGAGAAGAGGAAGAAGAGCTGTATGGGTGGGAATACAGAGTGGATTCAGCTCTGTCCTCACTGTTCATCCTCCTGATTTCTTGTTTCAAAATGTGTCCTCACAGTGAAGGACCAAAGGGTGGTGGCTGGATGTGGTCATGTTCAATACCTATAAGGAGCGTGCAGCAGCTGGGAGCTGAGGATGGGCATCCTTGGTACCTACCACAAGCTCCTGAGCGCTGTGGGGCTGGGCATGAGCACACCTGCTTTGGAGTTAGCTGGTTTCAGCTCTCTGAACCCTTCTTTTTGGATTTATTCACCTCTGGTTCACCCACATGCAATTTAGAATGTGGCTTAATCTGTATAACTGAAAATGTGCTAAACTGTGAAGGATGATTAGATAAAGTGAATAAAGGTGGGAACTTTTTAAACTAAGTTTACTCCTATGGGGTTTGTAATTTGGAGTGAGGACCCAGACTCCAGTGACACTCTGGCCTTGCTGGCCACAGGGCCTGGGGACAGAGCAGCAGAGCACTGTCACAGGCTTTCAACAGCATGTCTGACAGCAAACTGAGGTTTCAGTCGGACTGAGTGACACTGGATTTTGCTCTGCACAAGTCAGGATACGTTCACACAATGTCTTCACCCTTCACAGTTGCTCAAAAAGCAATTTCCAAGAGCACTTGCCCGAACTAAACCAGAAATCACTGTGCATGGCTGCAAACCCAAACTGAAGAACCGATGGCTGAAGTGATGCAGAAGGGAGCCCTCAAAGGACACGTGTATCTTCCTGTGGCAGCAAAACCTCGTACAGCTCACTGCAGCAGGGCTGTCTGCCGTTCAGTACAGCCTGTGATCATTTGGTGCTGTATCCTCTACTAGGAAGAAGAAAAACAAGGCGGTGGTGACAGTAATCTGAATTCTGGATCAGGTTAACTGCAGTGCTGAATAAAATTGGCCATCCCTAAAAACTGGTAGAGTAATCCAGGGGTTGTCATCCCTGCGAAAGGGTCTGTGGATGCTGAAAGGGAGAGATCAAACAGACTCCACTGCAGTTAGGCTGGGGCAAGCTGCTCCCTTTTCATATTGCATGTGCTCCTCTGCCTTTCCAGAGTGTCTGGTATTTGAGTCTGCTGTAGCTCTCTCTGACACCTCAGTAATACCCAGGCACTGCTCGCCCTGGGATCAGGAGTAATAGTACCCCAGAGAGTGGAGCAGCACTTCTGGCCGTGTAATTTGGTTTTTACATCGAGCGTGGGTGTTGAGTTGTCAGCATTGAAAATCCCGTCTCGATGCTAAGAGGTTGCGATACTCAAATTGAGCACAGGCAGCTGCAGAGTTTCCCCTTCTGGCATCTGGGGGCTGCTGTGCTGCTTGTGGTACCGGGATGCTGAGCGGGATGCTGTGGCAGGCTGGGAGACTGGCCGGGTGCTGGAGGAGACCGAGCACAGCAGCCTCCACTCTTCCTACTCCAAGCTCAACCACAGCAGCCTCACCCTTACTCCACGCTCTAGGAAGTAATAGTTTGCAGACACAGAGCTGCCCAAGGCAGCTCCACCCCACGCAAGCTGGAGTTTGTGACTGCTGCTGGTGGCTGGGCTTGGGCTTGCGTTTGGGCTTGGGCTTGCGTTTGGGCTTGGGCTTGGGCTTGGGCAGGGATGATGAGGCTTTGCTCTGGAAGGGGGAAAGAGGGGGGAACCAGAGGACCTCCATCTGGAGAGACACTGAAGAGACACAAAGGCCTATGGCTTTTTATGTTCTGCTTCGTTAGCATAAAGTTCCACTTTGAACTTGTGGTTATCATCTGGCTTTTGAGGTTCACCAGCGGGTATTACAAAGACAGCCTGGAAGAAGTTGCTTGTTTTGCCAAATAAAAGGAAAATGGGTTTTTTTTTAGACCTGTTACTTGGTCTGGGGTGTTCTGAGTTGACTTAGAAATTACTTAGGGATTTATTTAGGGATTATTAAATGCCTGCACATCTTCTAAAAAGAGGCGGAGGACATGAATATGCCTTTACGCTACATGCTTGCCGTCTGGTTCAGATACTGAAGTAAAGAAGGGACAGCGTTAGAGTATCACCCAGCCATCCCCAAGTATCAGTATAAAAACTCGTGGAAACAGTTTTCTTGTTTTAGCACACTTGCATTTTTATATGACGAGATTATTTCTGCAAAGGAAATACATTTCCCTGCAAACCCCCCTATGCCAATCGGAAGTATGTTAGATGATTTAGTTTTGGAAATGATTTAGAAGAGAGGACAAAGGAAATCCTTGAGGCTGAAGAACAGATTGGAGAGTCATGAGACCTGCTTGTCATTTCCAGTTCAGCCCTGTGCTTCCTCTGTGACTTATATGCCTTAACTGCTTTGTGTCTGCTCCTCATCTGTGAAACGTGGGTAGTATGAAGGTGAACTCACTACTCTTGGTAAGGCATATTTCTGAGAGGGAAAGTGTTATGCTTGTTGATTATGATAAGCAGGTTTTCAAGGATCAGGTTAAATGAAGCAAGCCTTCATTAAAAATGCCCCAGAAATATACGGCCAAATTTTGTTTGTGGCTGTATCTATATAGCCTGATCTTTTAATGCGGTTTTACAGGTGTATTTGCTAGTTTAAACACCACAATTGCTTTGGTGTCAACAAATCCTAAGAGTAAAATTATACAAATTTTTTCCAATTTCTAAAACCTCCAAAATGAGTTTTACCACAGTAGTGGATTGATTTTACCATATTACAAGTCACAGTAATGTAATTTTACTTTATGACAATGCATATTTTTTCCTGCACCCATCCTAGAAGCTCATACTAGTGTGGTGCAGTGGTGTTCCTTTAGAGGGTCCCTGTTTGAAGCAGCGCTTTGCAAATTTTTGAACTGTGGGTCCACCCAATTTTGAAGGGAAAAAAACCCAGGCAGATTATATTCCTACAATGTTTTTAACTTCCAAGACTTCCGAGCAGCTAAAATTTATGATAAATTTTGGACGTGGTTGTATTGCTTTGGTTTCTTCTGCTCTGCTTGTTTGTATAGGTGTAAATGCATATGTTCTTAAATGGCTTTTTTTTGCAGTTGTTTCACAGATCATATTCTCCTGTCTTGCAGACCACAGGTCAAATAGCACTGTATATTCTAGAGATAATCAGTGCATTTATTTAGGGTCTTCTCAAAGGCTAATTAAAAGACGCTAGTGGGAGAGCAGGCAGAGGGGTGTAAAGAGAAAAAATACAGTGCCATTTGCCTTTAATTGGAAAGGAATAGATGGACGTTTTCTTCCTGTAAGTGAATTGGACTGGTTTAATAATTCTGGTTAGTTTGATGATGCAAACACTGACTGAATGGGTGCTTTCTTCTACAGTAAAAGCGGTCATTTCCACAGTAACTATTGCTGTGATGGTATCACTGTTGGAAATTGTTGAACCTGTTGGATCAACAGGGAATCATCGGGCTCTGATAACACTTTAGGATCTTTTTATAAAATCTGGAAAGAAAGCAGTAAGTATATTTTCTCGGGGAGGCTCCGTTGTATCTGGAGTCTCATAATCTCTGTGTCTGTCACAACAGTTTGAAAATAAAAATATTGATCATGTCCATGAATCATAAAGCAAGATTTGACCTCAGTAATGATGATAAATGAACTTCAATTAATGCTCCCCCACTGCTATTTAGCAACAAGAAAAGGTGCAGAGTTTGCCTTTTGTCATATACCTGGGTGGAGACACATTGTCCGGACTTTTACTCTGTTAAGTGAAGGTGATGAAATATTTTATGGACACTAGGTCATGATTGCTTGGTCTTATATTTTGGTAGCCTATATGAACTGAAAAATTAATTCTAATATTACTACTGAGTTCGTAGCATTTGGCAGTTAATGTGTTACATAGAAATATCAGCTAATTAATAGTAACCAGTTATAATACTGGCATATAGCTGTCACTGCTAGCATAAAAAGTTTGTACATTTTTATATAGACTCCTAAATGCACACAGAAATGTGTACTCGTGATCCAAACACAGATACTTACATGAAATAGCACAAATACTGTGATTTTCCCCTATAAATGTTCCGGTTTCTGCTTTTAAGCCTTTACAGAAGAACATGACTGATTATCCATCACAAGTAATCATGTTCTGAAACTTCTCAACCTACTCAGGTTTTCTTTGTAACTGAGACAGAATTATTATCCGTTTCATTTACCACACCTTTTTCTAAATTGCATCTGGCGAGGAGTATGCATTTCATGTAAAGACATTATTAGATTTTGAGTACCTCTTTTCTCTGGATTAGAAAAAGGCAGCTGTAGTTTGCAAGGCTGCCCTTCAACCAGGCAGCTCAAAAATACAGAGAAACCAAAACAAAAAGCATTGCAACTTACTGTGGAGCTAAGAAAAAAAAAAAAAGCAGATGGGAGCCAATTGCTCTAATGAAAAACAGCTATAAAATACCCTTGAGCATCAGCCGCCCGTGGGTTCGTGGGCAGCAGCTGCAGCCTGCCTGTGTGGCCCTGCGGCAGAGCCGCTGCTGTGGCAGAGGGAGGGAAGGAGGATGCTCTTTCCCCTGGAGACCACATGGCTGGTGGCCCTTGTCCAGGAGGCACCTACCTGGGACTGCCCAGCAGACGGCCAGGTAGAGAAAAAACTTGCAGGAGATTTAAGTGTCCCCTTGTGCTGCCGTGCTTGTCTATATGTATACACTATGAAGCATGAATTGTATCAGTACATTTAGAACATAAAAATAAAATTTTAAAAATCCAGATAGGTAATGGTAGGGGTAGAAATGCAGATTAGTGGACAGGGAGCCTCAGCAATGTACACAGGCATCGAGACTTTTATAGAGCAGTGATTTAATTTTCATTAGGGAGATTATTGGCATAAACACATTAACAAAAAATCACCCAGGGATTGTTTTGCCTTTGCCATCATGATGGCAGCTCTGTGTCAGCCCTCACAAGCATACCAACAGCAGCAAGCTGACCAGCAGCAGGCTGTGTTGGGTCAGACTTATAGCCTGGGCTTTTTCTCTAGTCGAGAGAATGTCGTCAGTTATAGGATGAGGGGTTATTCATGGTTGGTATAACTGTCCCAGCAAAAGTCCTGCCATGCTATTTCAGGTACTGGCAATTCTTTGTCATTTTACTGGTAAAAGTTATATCCATATAAGCAACACTTTTATTATTACAGTACAGATCAGATCTCATGCTCCTTGGGCAGCCCTCCCTCTGAAGACAATTTTAGGTGCTGAATTCATCAAATATACACTGAGTCTGAGTAACAGTCGCAGAACCTGGCTCTCATCTGGTTATAAAGGCTAAGCTAAGATTTCAGTGGTTAAATACCTGGTGCTGATGTTGCTTACATTGCTATTAATGAGTAACAGGGAATGCCAACAGCAGTCACGTGCCATTAAATGCAACGGGGTTGTATCAGTGCCAGGTCAAGCTGAGTGAGATCAGGATCGAGTCCTTGAAGCTGCTGTGCCTGGATTGGGAAATCAGTCTGGGCCCAGGCAAAGGAGAGTCTGGCTGGGCTCAGACTCCGCGGTGTAGTTGTCTACCTGGGAGCAGCCTGGCGAAGGCTCCCACCGTAGCCAGGTCGATGTGATGTGCCTGGTGGGCACACCCTAAACAGCACACCTGAAAGTGGTGCCTAGAGCTGAGCCAGGTTACCTAGAAATAGCTGTCAAGCGCAGTGAGGGGCAGGTATCCAAGTCAGCTGTGCGCAGCTGGAAGGCACCTTGCGGGGAAGCTGCACCTTGCTGGAGCAGGAGATGGGGACCAAGCAGGGTTCCCCACAGCGTTGAGGAACATGGTTGTAAGTGCCATCTACATCTACCTGCAATTGGGCTGGGCACCTGGCTCCTGCCCGTAGCGCTCTGTAGGGTCGGTTGACCCTCTTGTTTGGGGGCTCAACTCGATTGCCTGAACATAAGCAGCCAGCACTGCTGGAGGTGCCCTGACTGGTTCCCCCTGGTCTCCCGGGGCTGCTTCGGGATGGCCCATGCCTCCCTTACGTCCTGTGTCAGACTTGCATGGTGCACGGTACGTGGAGATATTTTAGATCTCTGAGGACATTTGAAATGGCCCCGGGTGCCTATGTTCAGGCAACAAAATCTCACCCCAGATTTCTACAGGCTACGATTGACAGCTTTAGCATCTACCTAACATACAGACACCTCCATTGCAGATGTCAAAAGTTAGATGTGGGAATCTGGAGCTGAATCCCATCCTAAGAGTGACATATTACATGGGAACAATAGCAAATAAAAGTGTAGCCAGGATTGAAGTAAATATTTATTTTAAATGGTTGTATTTGTAGGTATACCGCTGTCAGGAAAAAGGAAGACGATCGAAATACAACAACTTAACTAATACGCTGTTGTAGGAATTTAGCTGTCCAGATAAAATTAATTCATTCGCCTCAGTATAAATAAGTAGAGCTGTTTGTGTTTGCAGTCTCAGAAGAAACCTAACGTAGGATGCAGCCTAAAAGACAAGGTGAATAATCTTGATTGCTAGCATTGGTGATCCTGTGCTGTTGCTAGACTGGCAGGTGTGAATTTCAGAAAATCCAATGTGGATTCAGCTTAGACTTTTACTCTCAGAAAACTTGGAATTCCTTGAAATCTTTGATCAACACTTATAATGCATGAGTCAGAGCATGACATTTTGATTTTCATCCTATATGAAATGCTGTGTATATCTCTACTCATGTCAATAGATGTTACTGATAATAACTGTAGAACATAAACCTGATTTCACTTATAAGGGATTAATCACAAGAAGGTCATTTGAGGTCTGACCTGGTGGTCAGACTGGCTGGTCAGTGGTGCTGCACCATTTTAAAGCCAATGATAAGTGGAACAAAATTGTTTCCTCAGATTTTTTTCATTGACGTCAAGAATCACACTTAACACTTAAGTGACTGCAGTACTGGAGCCTTAGAGTTGTGTGCTGGATATTTTATTCCTACTACAAGTGGTCACTTGATCAGGTCCTGCTTGAGTAGGTCACTTAGAGGAATGTGAGGTTATCAGTGTGATTTCCTCTGATTTTTGCTATGAGAGGATTATGTTTTCTGTTTTATTAGTATTCTTCAATGCAGTTTATAGATCTAAGCCTAAAAATACACGTCCTTCAGCATTGTTTATTGCACAGCAGAGATTAATCTTGCTGTCATTTGGATGACTACTGTAGGTGGAGTGCTGCAGAAGGAGAGCAGTCCTCTCTTTGCAAATGTTATTGCTCAAGATAAGGGTGTAAAAAGCAGATTAGGAGATGACATGTGACGTGTCCTTCCCTCAGTCTAAAAGTACAGGATCATGGGATGAACTTCGCCTGACTGGTTACGCAGAGAGTGTGCTCACATTTGTAGCTCTTACGGACAAGACTGCAAAACAAAAACATAAAATGACTCTTATGAGCTCCTTTCTCAGTCACTGCATATGTGGAGACTCTTTACCTGTGTCTGATTCTGAGGTAAGAACCTTACTTAACTTGCAATTTTGCTGCTCTGACCTTGGAAGGGCTGGTTTAAGGGACAACTTTGCTGGAGCTGTGTTGGTGCTCCAGCCAGGGAGTCACTCTCTACTGAATCGCTTATACTATTAAAACTGGTCCTGAGCTAAAATCTGCAGAGAAGCTGAATGCTTGAATGACAGGTATGATGCCATAGAAATAAGAATTTATGCGAGGGCTTTATTTAGAATAATTTTCATGCTGCAAGTGAAATAATTGAATGTAGAGCAATAGATGACATTCATAATTTTTCATACCTTAATTGTAGTAATCACATTAAAATGCTGACTGTTTAATAACTCTGCCTACTAGCTGAAGTGATTTCATACAGTAAAATTTGTCTTTAGCTGTCTTTCACATAAAAAGCGAAATCTGCCCAGGTATCAGGTGGCCTTCTAAAAAAGGCTCATGGGAGTTGTACTGGCCTGGTTGAAAACAGCAGGTGGAGAAGAAGGTGACAGACGATTGGGTCCCCTTTCACAGGCATCATTGTAAAAGGCTGATTCTGGGCTGCATGTTTGCTTTGAATATGCAATACCTGAACTGCCCACCTGGTCTGAAACAGATGCACAAAATGTAGCCAGAGACAGACAAACTGATGCCTCTCTTTTTTGCAATACTTACTAGCTTTGAACATCATCAGAAATGCACTTGAGTAGTCTAAGGATATCCTAATAAAGAAGTGGACTGATTTTTTTTTACCAAAAAAAAATCAGAATTAATTCATAATTTGTGTGAGATCTTGGGGCAGGGTTCACTTGCTCAGCAGTGCTTTGGAATTTGCCATTCACTCCATCAGGCATTCATGCAAACTGCCACCCAGCCCAGAAACACCCATCTTCCTCGCCCTGTTTCTTTTCTGTTCTTTGTAGAGGAGTCAGGAAAAGCCAAGGAAATGCTGAGAATTTGGAAATGTGAGGAAAAACTGAATATAAATCTTTATGTGCAGAATTTTTTATCGGAAGAAAAACTGCAGGGGTTTTTCTAGAAAGGTTTATGGCAATATTACACCAAATGCGTTGTAATCCTTAAAAATGTTCCCTCTAACAGGTATTTTAGTTGAGGTTATTTTATTTCCAAACTTGCAGTACCAGTGCATTTATGATACCTGTAGGCATTAACCTTCGTGAGCCAGATGTGCTGTTATATAGGAACAACATGCTCATTTTCCAAGCTTCCTCTCTAAAAACATCAGGTTTTCCTGCATTTGTGTTATCATGTATCTCTGGTCCTACTCTATATGACTATAACCTCCCCAAGTATATAGAAAATTAGCTTCTCTCTTCTAAACTGGATGAGCTCACTCACCCAATTCACACATGGCTGCACAATCTCTAGATCTGACCCAAGTGAGAGTATGGGAGCGAGTGGTAGGAGGGGGTGCGACTGCCCGTCTTGGTATCGGCTTAGAGTTACATGGGATCAGCAAGCAGTGCAACTTCAGCCTTACTGTTTATTTTCATCACTGAGTAGAGGAAAAGCAGAGGAATGTCATAGAATCATGGAATGATTTGGTTTGGAAGAGACCTTTGAAGATCATCTGGTCCAAGCCCCCTGCCATGGGCAGGGACGTCTTTCACTAGACCAGGTTGCTCAATGCTCCATCCAGCCTGGCTTTGAACACTTCCAGTGATGGGGCATCCACAACTGCTCTGGGCAACCCGTTCCAGTGCCTCACCACCCTCATAGTGAAGAATTTCTTCCTTATATCTGATCTAAAGCTACCCTCTTACAGTTTAAAACCATTGCCCCTTGTCCTGTCACTACAGGCCTTGGTAGAAAGTCCAGAAACACAGTGTGCTGGTTGAGTTATTTTTACTGGTGTTATGTGTAGCATCCTACTTGTGCACAGGAAGAAGTCCTGTGAGTGCCAGAGCTGTCTTTCCAAGACATCATTCAGTGAATTCAGTGATTATGATAGGGCCTGTCTGTACTGTTGAGGTAATAGGTGAGTTTTTACTGCTATTAGTCATGTTTGCCTAAGAGGTGCTGATGGTTGGGTGTTAAACTTACTCAGCACAAGCATCATGATGTCTTTCCTTTGCAAAGTTACTCTCTTCCTGAATTGTCAGTTTTATTTATTGTATTTATTATGGTAAGGCTTAAATTGTTGTTGTTAATGTTGTCAATGTTAAATTGATCTGAGTTTTCTTTATGAAAAACTCATAAATGATTGTCAGAAAATTCTGTGGCTTATTTGACTTGTTCACATTTAAAAAGGTTGTTTCTGATGACCACTGGAAGAGGTCTCCATCCCAGGACGAAGAAAAGACAGAAACACAAAAGGTCACACCCAGGAGATGGGGCTCTGGAAAAAGATCTCGTCCCAGACCTCTCTCAGATTATGGCCAAATGTCAATCAGAAGTTTCTCTATACCAGAAGATGCAGTTGCTGTGGAGTCTCAGAAGGCAGACTGCATGGACGGAGAAAATCAGCCAGGACTGGCTGCCGTCGGGTCCGTCATCCAAAGCAATACAGTAGGCTACCACAGAGGGCGAAAAAGAAGACCCATCTCTGTAATAGGTGGGGTCAATTTCTATGGAAGCGGTCCAGCAGAAGAGATAGAAGGTCTGCTGACACAAGTAAGATAAGAGATGTGCTCTCTGCAAACTGCAAAAGACCCTTTCACTTCCTTGTCTCTATCTTCAGCCTAGAAAATAGAATGGATGCTTCCTTCTCTTCCTTCCCTTTCGTCAGACTGACATTGTGTACTTATAATTCTGCTTTCCTGGTCACTAATTACTTTGTCTTGTTGTTAAAAAACAAAACAGCATGGAATAAAACTGATACTGACTTTGGGATAATCTTTTTTGTATTGTAAATTAACCTTATTTCTTTCTTGGAATGGTTGTTATGTCTCATATTGGTGTATAAGAGCTGATTTGTGTGTAGTGCAGCTGTGTGTCACCTTACAGGGTGTAGGGCCTGAGGAACAGACAAACAATTTGATAGTAACACATTATTTATTGATCATTTCAAATTTGCCAAAAGCAGGCCTGCTCAAAACCTGTGGCATTAGCTGTGGTGTTCAAAATCTTGGCATTGGCATAGCGACGATACTTAAAACTAATAAGGAAGTAGCTGGTAAAGCAACAGAAAAAAGGAATAGTATCTACATCCTCAAAAAAATGTCATTCCAGTGGTTATTAATGGAATTTGAATCTTCTTAATCTTTCTCATGCTACTTGACCTCCTGCTGGGAAGTTCAATGAAGTATCATTCACGGCTATGGTACTCCCCCGACTGAAATCAAATGCTGAAACAATGGCAGGACTTTCAGTCCCCTGTGAAAAGCAATTTTTAACATGGACATTGTTATTGTATATAGAGCATTTTTTCTTTATAATTCCCTGGTGAAAAAAAGAAACTTGAAGCAAAACTCTAGCTGAAGCCAATGAACCTTTTACCCAGGCAAAGGCCATAGTTTCAAACCCTACATAACTGGCATATTTTAAAATTAATTTTATCACTATTTAGCTTGGAAGAAAAAAAAGGAGGAAAATTCTTGTTATAAATTTTAGGCCATCTTAGTCAAGAATAATAGATGGATTTCAAGAGACAGTAAGTATTGGCAACCCAAATAATCCTTGCTGTACAATGGAAGTGATTTAACACTCTCCAAGTCCTTCGTTTACTGCCGAAAACAAATTGATCTCTCTTCAAACCTTGCCCGCGTCATTTTATTGATGAAGGAATATGCATCGAGGATGCTGTTTGAGTTGAGTTTTCTGTGCTCCGATGCTGCTGTGAGGGCTGGCTGGGTTAAACGAGCACATTGCTGGGTTGCTATGGTCAAGACCAAAACTATGGAGCATTCCCAGTGGGGACACATTTTTAGCCCAAAGGGTGGCCTTCCCAGGCCTGCCACTGAGTAACAGCACATCCTTATCTGTCTGGGGAAGGGATCTGGACTGAAGCCTTACAAGAAAATTTTAGTTGCCCAGGAATAAATAGCTGTGTTGCTTAATGAGCCAGTTATTTGGATATTGTAATTGCCATCATTTCTACTAGTTATTTGATGCAATATATCTGACTTACTCTTTGTGGTGTTATTGAGTGATAGGATCCTGATATATTGCTAAAACACTTTGCTTTAGCTAAAATGAAGTTTAAAGATGAGGTTGTATTTAAATCATATTCAATATACACAGAGGTTTTTGGCAGTCGTATTAGAAAATAAATTTGTAGCTGGAATGGAAAAAAGGACTAATGAAGCAGGAATACATTTGCTAGAAGTATTTTATGTGGGGCTTTCAAAGGCTGATCTTCACCTTCCTGATTTTTTTTCTTAAAAGCTTTGAAAGCACACAGGAATATTTGAAAAGTGTAATGCTGATTCCTTCTTTGTTGTGTTTTGTTTTGATCTGACAGTTTAGGTGTGAGAAAATGCCTTCAAACAATACTAAGTCATTGGTTTCATAATAGACTGTCAAGAGATCATAACAAAGTCAACCCTGATCTTTCAGATTACTTGACAGAAGGGTTTAGGAACAGTAACAACTGAAAGATAAGAGAAGATGTAAAGATTAGTTTCTCTGAAGTTCATATGCTGAGGTCTGGCTGTTTAATTTTGAATGTTTATGCGAGCTTATTCAGCCTGGCTAATGTGGAGTTGTTCAGGGACGACATAAAATTAGACTCAATTTGCAAATAGAACAAGGGTAGATTCTCTAATCATAATTAAGCAAATGAATGATTTACCTAAAGAAAATGGCTTCTAGATAAAGTTACGAGTAAACTTAATATTACCTCTTTTTCATGAGACTCCTGGGATCTTCAGAGCAGAGGATCATTTAGACAATTGTTTTCATCTTGTAAGCCATGTTTATGTTACTTAAAAGCAATACATTTGTTCGAAGAAAGCAAGTGTCCCAGGAAATGAACACAACTTCCAACCACAGCATTTCTGGTCGTTCTTTCACTTTGGGTTTCCCTTCAGATGTGCGTTTACAACGCCAGCCGGCATTGCGCAGGCTGTTCTCAGAGCAGTTAGATCCCAGAGCGTTTGGGCACGGAGTATTACAAGATGAAAATTACAGAACATATCTGATCATAACAGAAGGCTGAGGAGTTTTTAATGCAACAGAGAACTGTAACATTATAAAATATTTTCCGTGATGCTGGTGGATATGGCTTGCAGTTGTTCAAGCAATGTCACTTCAAAGTAGGCGATTTCACTGCCTCTGTAATTAGCTGGACTATGTGAAGAAACCTTACTTCATACCCGAGTTTTGCGCAGTTGGACTTGCTGGTAGCTTTACTAATACTGGATTTTCCTGTTTTCCCTGCAGCCTGCAACGCGGCCACCCGTTCCAGCGCACCAGGTGCCCCCTTACAAAGCTGTTTCAGCCAGGTTCCGGCCGCTCACCTTTTCACAAAGTACCCCCATCGGCCTGGACCGGGTTGGACGAAGGCGACAGATGAGAACGTCTAACGGTAAGTTGGGCAAGTCTAGATGCCCAAGACTAGGGCAAGATCTTTCTAGATGCAAGATCTTTCTAGACGTCAACTTCATACCCCAGCTTGGTTAGGAAGTAGATTATACTGTGGAACACAAATACTCAGTGACAAATACTCAGTAACAAAGTAGTACCCAGCTGAGTTGCTTTCTTTTATCATGTTCTTGTTAGTAGCTTTTCCTGCTGTGCACATGTGAAACTTGCTTTTCAGTCTGCTATTTGACATTGCTATGGTTTATTCTTCTGTACCTGTTACACTCCTGTATTCTCCACTCTCTATTCACATACGTGCCTGAAGATAATAATAGTATTTGAAGGAAGTAAGGTCTAATATGCTTGAGTTCATACCCGAACCATAGCCACACCACACATGTACTTTTAATTTTCTGTTTACATTTCTGTACATTCAGCTTAACTACCTAGATAGGCAAGCCCGAAATAATTAAGCAGCTTGTTTCAGAGAACTGTATGCAGCTGCAGTTGCTTACTCAGTGGTGAGTGTAGCCCAACAAGGGTTCTGGGACATGATGGACAGATTCTTGAAAAAGATTGCCTTTTCAGAAGCAGTACCCCTTCTCAGACTCTCTGATGTGCCCTGTGTATTTTTTCTGTAATTGTTTACTTTTAGTATGCAATACTAGCTTGAGTTCATAGAAGGTCATATCTAGTATTAGTGGAACATTTCTTGGCAGGTAGGACCAGAAGAATCCGGGTTTATACCATTTGTGTTCTTTCAGACTACCATGAGCGTAATCTAAACAGTTTTAGATTTTTTTTACATCTGACCCCACTGGCAATGGTCAGACATAAAAGCAAAATTTTAATTTTATAATCTTCACTGTTAGTGGTGAACAAAACACTGCTGGGAACCTTCACTTTGCCTCTCTGTGGAGAGAATAAGTAAAAGTGTCTGGATCAGGGCTTGCCATGACTGAAGTAGGAAAGTTAAGCAATAGCATTTTCGATGTTTCTTTATTAAAATTATACTAGTCAGTACCTGGCTTTTCTAAGCTAAGTTTTAGCTGTAATGATATCCAAATTCTGCTGAAAAAATCCCTCAACTACAGATTAATTTATGTAATAACATTTAAAAACTGCATCTTCCAGTCTTCAATAGAGCATGACAGTTTTCTTCAGAAAGTGCTCTCCAAGGAACAGAGTTGAGAATTTCTAACTATAGCAGTGAGATACATTATATATACTGTATTAGTATTCTCCTTTTAATTTATATTTTAGTAAAATACTGGGAACTACTTTAAAACCCATGTCTGGAGTGTGTCCTTGTTGTATGTATTTCAATATACTTAATGATCCAGATTAGACATCGAGGTAAATTCGACATCTAAATGCAACAGGTGTGCCATGAGCTTGTTTTGAAAAAGGAGACTCTTTACGCATCACAGAGTACGGATTCCTTTTTTATTTTTAGTTATCCTTCCCATTTTGTGTTTGGAAACCACATGGAATCATATTAGCTACCTAGACAACTGCCTGAGAGTAGTATCTTTCTAGGTAATTAGCTTTTGAATAACTGGTCTCCTAAACATAAGCAACAGGATGACAAATACACAAAGCCAGGTTTCTGCCACTTTTCAGGACAGTGAAGCCAAAGCAATATTGATTATGCTAGATGTGACCTTTATGACTCATTACAATAAACATAGCAGTTGAGCAGGAAAAGCTTCTGAAATCAAACCCCTGAAGGCAAGCGGGGAATATCATGGACTTCGCAGTTTGAGAGCAGTTGCAAAGGTCTGTTAAGTAGCTCCAGCAGAAAATAATAATGTGACTAGTGTCACACATTCTGATCTCTTTCCTTTTGCTCTTAAATTCAGAAGGCATTTCCTTGTCTTTGAACATGTGAGAGTTTTTTGTTTGCTCATGTACAGTGAAATTTGATAGCACAAAAGCCCTTTATTATAGAAAGAAATTCTAAACCCAAGCACTGAAAACCAGTGGTATCTTATTTTAGTTACTTGCTACAGCCAATACACTGTATGTCTACTTTTATAACAATGGGAGATAGAATTGGAGATGTAAATTTTTAGAAAAACAGCTGTTACATGACAGTAAACCATCATACTGTAGGAGACAGAATAACAACTAGCCAACACGTAAGGGAAACTTCCCTTGAGACTTATATTGCTACTCTTGCGCTTAAAGGATTGCAAGTTTAAAATTATATTAAAGAGGTTAGCTATACAGTAGAGCAATTTTTGTAAGTATCTTAAAAACTAACCCATCTTTTTTGCATATTGTGGTGTGGGACTTGAATTTGGCTAAATTAATGGGTGAACTCCTTTAGGCCAGCTCAGCTCTGAGTAGGCGGGGTGGGATTCAGCTCTAGTTTGTCACCTAAATTTAGTCTAAAAGTAGGTACCTACATAAGAGTTAAACATTTGAACACCTGTCCCAGGCAGTGGAGGTGTAGGTCTTGATTCAGCTACCCACCCCAAGGTCCGGATCGGTGTGGGGTACCTGAGTACCTGCTTGCAGCTGGCAGATATGACAGAGGACCTATGGGAGACCTGTCCTTTTCTTCAGTGGCAGCGGGAGGCCAGTGGGATATCCAAAACGTTTAAAATGGCGCTAAGTATCTGTGTTTATACAACTGATCTGAGGGCCTCGCCATTGCAGTCAATGAAGGTTGGAGTAGGAACTGCCTTTGGATGAGGTGGATTGCTCTCTCAGCTGTTTTAATTGTGACTGATACCTGCTGATTTAGGTGGTTTGTTCAAATGTGGATTCTGGCATTTAAATTAATAAATTTAAATGTCTTTCATTCAAATAGTATCCTGTTCTGGATGTTTGCCTACAGTGTTAAACTACTATCAAGCTTTTCCCAGTTCATCAATGTTGGGTAACCGAGTAGAATTCAGCCTGTGTGGGGCACAGCTCAGGACCTGACATGCAAACAAACAGGCTGTTGGGGAGATGAGATTTCCAGGTTCTCCACCCCTAACACTGATCAAACAAATCAACCCCATCCCAAATAGGTTATTGGCCATGAAAGTGAACAAACAGAAGTTATTAATCACTCCTCAAGAGAAAGCAGTTCCCTGCTTGCTACCATCTCCCTGCTACCTTGTCCTTTGTCCCCCACCCCAAAAGAGTGAGGAAGTAGGACAATATGCAGGAAATGCCAATTCCTGGGTTGCTATACTGAGTGCCATGTTCGTGATCACTAGGAGATGGGTGGAATATGTCTGCTGTTGCAAGCACCTCCATGGTGGTTGCTGTATTCTGCAGCACAAGTGCCTGAAAAGCTCAGGGAGTCAGAAAGACTCATGGACAGGACCTGGAGGGGCATCACGAAATCCGCTACCGCAGGCTGTGCAGTCCCAACGTCGCTGCAGATAGAAAAGCCTCTGGACCGGAGGTTGATGGCTGTGTGATACTTTGAAGGATGGAACTCTAACTGAAGGGAAAAGATAAAAACTATGCTGGTGGGTAACGGGATTGTTAGCTGCATAGATAGCTGGGCTTGATGATGCGAACAGGACCTAGCAGTGTGTTGGGAGCAGCTGGTGCATCAGGTGAGGCACCTAGGCAGTCCTAGGGACTCTGGAGGTGAGGTGATAGCTGTGGGGCAGCTGGGTGCCAGGGAGAGTGGGATGGACAGGAGGCAAGCATTGAGGGCAAAATTGAAGCTGTCAGGTAGAAGCTGAAAGACCAGGAGCCCAGTGGTAGAATTGTCCCAAGTGCTGCTAGTACCACGCTCAGTGTTGTACCAAGAGGCCTTTTTACCTCCAGGCACCTTCATGTAGGGAATTGTATTAAAAAGAAGGAGATTTAGATTATTTATGAACTGAGGAACGTTTGAAATAAAAAGATCCTTTGTTTTCTAAACCAAAAAAAAGCAGGCTGCTGACATGCAAATTAAGAGATTATGGAGCAGTTTCTAAACAAAGAATTAGGGGAACCCTGGCAAGGTGAAATAATACATGTATAGGACAGCACATCCTTTACAGGCGATGTCAATTGTCACGGCACCCCCAAAGGAAGGATGGGGCAGAAGCTGACAAAACTCAAGCAAGAAAGAGTCAGTAACAGCTGGACAAATGTTGTTTAAAGAGGATTTAGAAGAACAGGCAACCCTGCCAGCAACAGTGGAAGTTTAAAAAGTAAGGTGGAGAAATAAACACATTTTAAAGAAGCTATACGGCATATGTCAGAAGCTTGGTTGAAGGAAGGCAGGCAGTGGAGCATAACCAGCATATCACCATTGTGCATGTATAGGAATAACAGAAAAGATTGTACCAGTGAAAGAGAGTCTCTAATTTATTAAAGAAAAACTAAGAGCCGAATCAGATAAACAAACTGACTGTACCATCAAGTGCCACAGGATCCGTGGACTGGAATGCCATGCTTAAACAGGAAAAAGTATAGTGACAGGATTAAGTTACAAGCCCCACAAATGGATTAGCTTTTCTGAAAAATATCACTGAGGATGTGACCAAGGGGATTCAGTACGTATAGGCTACTTGGACCTCCAAAAGGCCTCTGACAAGATCTCTTAAAAATGTCTCTTAATAGAGGCCAGGGATAAGAGGGAAGATCCTCCCATGCTTTAACAAGTGAGTAAGCAGTAAGTAACAGAGAGGAGGAAAGCAGTCGGTTTTCTTAAGGAGAGAGCTCACGAGTGGAGTTACATGGTCAGTGTCTTCTTCACAAATAATGTGGGAAGGGAGGTATAGAATGAAATTATAATTCTTGCTTGTGTACTAAGTTATTCATGGTAGTAGAAGCACAAGCTGCTTGAACAGAGTTGCAGAGGGATTTCACAATACTGAGACACGAGGCAGTGCGCTGGCGGCAGGTGAATTCGGCGTTGATGAAGGCAAGATAGTGCACTTGGAGGAACACCAGCCTGCTATGCTTGCAGAAGAACGGACTTTGAGCTGGGTATTGCCATTCAGGAAGAGATCCTGCAATCCTAACAGACAATTAAAGTGTCAGTTCAGTGCATAGTAACAGTCAAAACAGTAAATAAAAGGGCAGGAATTTGTAGGAAGGGAATAGAGAACAAGACAGAAAGCCCAATTGTGCCGCTGGTGTGGCGTGTGGGGGCCATCTCCCCATTCCTTTCCACCTCAAAAGGCATTTTTCATCTGGGACGATACAGGGAAAGGCAAAAGGACAAGAAAACCTACTCAGTGTCTCTGTGTGAGGATTAATGTGGGTAGGGCTCCGCAGCTTGGAAAAAAGGACAATAGGGGAATAAAAGTCTGATTGACACAGGAAAAATGAACAGATAATAGTTATTTTTTTCCAATAATGTCAGAACTAAAGGGCACCAAATGATATCATCAGATAGCGAGTTCAAAATAAAAGGTAGTTTTCACACTCTATAAGATTAAATTACGAAACTAATTGCTGCACATGATATGTGACATCCCAAAAGTTTACAGAAATTCAGAAAGTAGTTTCAAAAATTCAGTTCATTAAACACAAAGATATCACTTTTGCCCCAGGAGGGATCTGACTCTGATCTCCAGATAGCTGGGGTTTAGGAAAGTACATCAGAAAAATGCCATTACATGCCTCATCTGTTTTTATGTTCTTCCCTGGGCATCTGCTACTTGCCACTGTCAGAGCAGTGGGTGGGGGGCACCTTTGGGCTGCCCCAGGGTGGAGGGCCCTATGATACCAGAGGGTTATCTAGAACTGGATTTTCTTGAGGCGCGTAAACTAGGTCTTAGTTTTAGTATTTTAGTATGTGCTACCCACAGCCTTTTCAGAGTGCCCGCGCGGGGGGTAAGCCAGCTCGGCATGCATTTGGACGGGGTCACTGTGGACTGCCACTACAAAGGACAGCCTGTGCCTCCTCCTGT
>NW_010536298.1:990-3819 GCF_000687285.1 Phaethon lepturus | reverse complement strand
TGCGAGGAGCTGACCCGCCACCAGCTCACCCCAAACGACTACTTTTGTGGTGGTTCAGTTTGTGGCCGCGCAGTTGCTACACGTGCCCATGCAGAGGAGGGAGAACAGCCCCCCCCCAACCCTGGCAGCATCCCACAGGAGCACTGGGTTAGTCATCGGGCAAAAGCACACGATCCATTCCGTTCTGCAAAAATCAAACCAAATAACCGTTTTTCAGGGATTGTTTTTAATGTGTCTTCTAGAAGAGCTGTGTGGGGTTTGATCTGGTTTTCCTTTGGCAGTTCAGCTGTTTTTCCCCTGCGGGTAGGGGTTTGACAGGGCAGAGAGCTTGTGCTCTGGCTGATTAAAAGCGTGAAGCCTTCACTTGCAGGTCCCAGGTTCATCAGCACTTCAGTGTCACTTCTGTTTGCTGGGTTAATTTTTTTTAATGATTTGTGCCGAGAAAAATGTGTGGGGCTGTGTATAAACATCTTATAATATGTAGTAGCTTGGTTTTACCATACTATCTAACAAGTGTCCTTGCAGCAAGAAATAATAGGCAAGTTTGAGGTTTTGGAAGAGAATTCCTATCAGTCTCCTGTGCAGTGCAGCACAGCCTGGATTTTTGTGGGAAGATGGCATTAATGTTGCAGGGCGATGTTTGGCCTTTCCTTCTCCGTCCGAGGCAGCGCTAGCGGAAGCCATGTGATTTCAGTGGGTGTTGAGATGTCGCTGGGTGCAGAAGTGCCTCCAGGGTTTTGTGAACACGTCCCTGGTGGAGGCAGTCCCCAGTTAAAGGACAGGCTCAGCTGAGCAATGCAGCTTGCAGGTAAAGAATGAGCCGTAAAGATGACGGAGCTTTCCAAGCATAAATGTAGTGCCGTGTACAAGGGCAGGTTGCAGCAGGCTTTGCTCTCTGCTGGTGGGAGCAGCTCCTGCCTTTGCTTCCAGTGCATGAACTGATCCAGCTTCACGGCAGAACGACCCAGATGTAAGGGTGGCAAATGCTGGCCCATGGTGAATGAGTGAGGTTCTGCTCTGGCTGGGTCAGTCCCAGTGAAAGCTGGATTGTTTGGGTGCTTTCCTGCCTCATTCCCTATTTTCTGGAGCAGCTGAATTAAATTTGAGTGGGAAAATGTCTCCGTCCTCCCCTCCTTTCCTGGGAGCAGTCTGCTGCAGCCTTAACACTTTGGCTGCTTGTGCCCTAAATAATGATACCGTGTTTGCCTGTGAAGCAAGCGAAGTTTTAATAGCCATGAAAAAAATACCTTCATTGTTTACTTCTACTGGAATTTTAACTGGTGTAATATAACAAAGACCGATACTCCAAACAGTGTTGTAATACAAGGAACTCCCAGCTCCCATCCAAATAGTCTTTCCCTTTGAATTGCAGTCATTTGAATATAGATTGAAATCGCATTAAGCTTCTTTAATGAAAAACAAATGCACTCCTTGGCTTGCTGCATTCGAGACGTTCGGGCACTTTGGGAGCGGTCCGGGCAGCGCAGGCGGCTGCAGGCACAGCGCGGCCAGGGCCAGGCCGCCAGGTTTTTGTTTCTTTTCTGGAACTTCCTCCCTAAGGGCACCCCATGATGTCAGCGAGCCGTGAGCTCACGGCGGCCAGGCTGAGCGCGCGCCGCTGGCAGTTCCCAGCCGGACTCGGCTTCGGAGGCACAGCTGGGAGCTGAAGGCAGCGAACAGGCGGTTTCTCTGCGCTGTCGGTAGCTCAGAGCCTTTTGTGCTCCTCCGCCAGCCCGTTAGGACCGAGCATCACCTGCTGGAGGTCAGACCCTTGCCCTGGGGTCGAGTCCGACGGCAGCATGGTAGCCAGGGGGGGAATGGCACGATTTTGGAGTCTGGAGAGCCTTCAGATGGGTACGTGTGAGTAGAACATGCTCTCTCTCTTGCTATTTTTTACGGTGTTTTTACACTGAACTGATAAACTGTGGCAGTCAGGGGGCCTGATTCTGATCACGCTTGTACCGTGTCATCCATGGGAGGCTGCAGCTTTACGCTGGGAACAAAGCTGCTACGAGATCAGAATCGGTCCCAGGCTGTCTTTTAAGTTTTTGCATCCCGCTGGTGCGATCAGGAAAGCCCACCCTGGCGTCTGATATTTCTGTCTGTAAACAATAGAGGAATAGATGCAGAATGTAAGCGACTGATTTTCGCATGAGTCTAATTACAAAGACAATGTAAGATTGTTGATTGGGTACAGAATAATGAACGGTTATCGGTCCCAAAATTGCAGTCATTTTTTATCTGGAGCCAAATGAATTAGGTTATTTTGATGTGCCGTTGTTACTGGAACAAACCAACAGGCAGTACTGATAGTACAGTGGAGATGTATAAAGGATCACTGGGATTAATTTTTTTTTGGTGTTGCTTTATAAACTGAAAATCGACTTAATGAATTATTTATTTGTAGATTTTTTTTAACAAAGCAGTTTTGAGTAAGTTTCACAAGATGTATTTTAAAAGTTTTATCAGTGCTCAGATTTATGAACCTATAGGGAAAAAAAATCTTGTTTTTTTAAATAGGGATTCTTCATCCTCCCTGGTTAGGCAGATTATACTGTTAACGTGAGTGTATATTTAAAATGCTGGGTAGTAGAAGAGAATGGTTGAATAGCCATGTTCTGTTACATCAAGACTATGCTATATTTTTCCATTTTTAAAGGAAAGAAGAATCTTCTGAGTTTTTTAGTGAATCTGTGCAGTAATCAGCTTTGATCTCTCTTGCAAATTAATACCCAGAGAACCAAAGATGCTAGTGATGGTATGAGCACCCATAAGGAGGGGGTTGAAGTGTTTCTCCCGGTAAGGTAAATAACGGGATAGGCAGCGGCA
>NW_010536298.1:0-979 GCF_000687285.1 Phaethon lepturus | reverse complement strand
TTGTGTAGGTGTGTGGAGTAAAGCCAGGAGTCATCTCTTGGCGACTCTCGCCCACCCGGAGCCCAGAGCTCGGCAGGCAGGCGGTACCCAGGCTTGAAGCAGGGCAGGTCAGGGCCCTGCTGCTAAGGTGGAAGCGGCAGGTTCCATAACTCCGCTTAAAGGTCCCTTCCCAGGCACTCGGGAGGGAGAGAGATGCTCTGCAGGCTGCGTGGCAACTTGTCTGGGACACAGTACCCTCTAGAAATGGGGTTCAGTGCTAGCAGCCCATTCTGAGTTTTAATTTTTAAAATTTTTTATATTTTACTTTTTTTTTTAAAATTGGATTTTTGAGCACTGTGTGATCTATAGACTCCCTAGTTATTCACAGCTTGGGCCTGCCATAGGAATAAATCTTTAGGGGTTGATTAACAAGGACCAGAGAGTGCACTCAAGCACTGGACCGCTAGTCATGAACGCTCCTTGATTACTAGCTGATCCCCTGATCCGTTTAAACGTTACAGCTGGCTTTCAAAGGCAAACCTACTCTGAAAGGGTCTAGCACGGAGCAGCGTGGGTGTGAGTCAGCCAGTATTACTTGGTCCTGAGATCAGTCCCCAGTCCTCTTCATCTGCCCGTACGGCGGCGATCGCCAAAAGGATCTACCACCTAGTGATGGGTTTTACAGTTTTGTACAGTAAAACTTTTTGTATCGTGACAGTCATGTACATGATGTTTCTCTTGGTTTATGTGGCTGTGTAATAAGGTGAAGCCCATCTTAGTTCTGGCCTCTATTTCTTTTCAAAGCTGCCTCTTTGGTTAGAAAACAAATTGTCACACCAAGAATTTTTCGTGATTTGGGGCAATTAGAACCATTTTTTTTCTCAGGCAGTTACACCGTGCTCGGGCCAGGCTCCCCGTCCCGTTGGGCCTCCCCGGAGGTACCTCAGTGCTGCCAGAGCCTCCCCTGGCACGCGGGGGAGGTGGCGGCAGCCGGCTCAGG
>NW_010536297.1:0-852 GCF_000687285.1 Phaethon lepturus | reverse complement strand
AGCTCCTCTTTGCAGCCGCTGGCCCCTTCCTCAATCCCACTTCAGGCTGCAACGAAGAGCAGAAGCAAAGCTGAACTGCGGGCCCCAGGGACCGCAGGCACCAGAACGTGCAGCTGTGTCGCACCCCAGCTAACACTGCGTGGGAGCTGGCTCCGAAACCCAGAGCTGCCTCCATGCAGCATGAAATCCTCCCCTTGGGAGGGCCATCTCCATCCCCTCGGATGTGTGTCCACGGAAAGGGAGGTTTTATGCCGGGCTAGCAGGTCAGGACCCATCTCCATGGCTGGGGCCACCTGCCCACGACGTTCTCATGGTCCTGCTCCCTTCCCTCCCCCCGGCAGCTGGCAGACCTCGGGGTGCTGCTTTGGATGGTGCTTCAGTGACCTCCCACCCGCCTGCTCTGGGCTCTGGCATGACGGCAGAGCCAGCAGCTCTGCCAATTGCTTCGGGAGCACCAGTGCCCCGGCTTCACCCTTTGGTTTCCCTGGGTTTTCCCCAACTCCAACATTTTCCACCTAGGACAGACGAGCCTGACTCACAGGGTGACATCCTGCCCAGGCTCAAACACCTGGGACGGGCCTGGGATCCCCTCCACCAGCTCCTGGCTCCCCGGAGGAAACACTGGTGTGAACCCAGAGAGACACGGGATCCCTGCGTGGGGTGGGTGACAGTGGGCCCAGAGCATCCTGCGACTTCCCATGGGGTGGGACGGGAAGGAGCCAGTTTGATCAGCGACTCAAAGGGTCTGGGTTTATCTGTGCCATTGCACATGCCAAGGAAACCCGGGTGAGACCATCAGGTCATTCTCCAGGGTGATGGGGGCAGGAAAGCCAAGAGCCCAGCATGATGCCA
>NW_010536296.1:652-889 GCF_000687285.1 Phaethon lepturus | reverse complement strand
GTCTCTAATCACCTCCCTGCCTTCCATATGTTTCAACATGTCTTCCAATAGGATCTGCTCCATCATCTTACTGAGCACTGAGGTGAGGCTGACTGATTGATAGATTCCAGGGTGCTCCTTTTTACCCTTTTTTAAAAATCACCATGATGTTTCCTTCTTTGCAGTTACTGGGGACTTCACCTGACTTCCACAACTTTTCAAATATGATGGAGCGTGGCTTGCCCATGCACTAACACC
>NW_010536296.1:0-249 GCF_000687285.1 Phaethon lepturus | reverse complement strand
GAGCAGAGATCCCCCTGCAGCCTGTGGCGAAGACCATGGTGACGCAGGTTGTCCCCCTGCAGCCCATGGAGGTTAATGGTGGAGCAGATATCCACCTCCAGCCCGTGGAGGACCCCACGCTTGTCACGAATGAGTGATTTAGGCTGCTTAAAAAATCACCACCAAAGATATTAGAAAGCAGATGCTTTTAATATAAATTTGTAAAAACCATGACTTAACAGGATTCGATGGCAAGGTCCACTCTATTAC
>NW_010536295.1:128373-128599 GCF_000687285.1 Phaethon lepturus | reverse complement strand
ACTGCTCAATGAGACCTCCCAGCGCCCGCCCCACTGCCTTTATATACCCCCTCAGAACCTTCCAGAAGCGCCCGCCTCTTCTCTCCGCTCCAGCCAATCCGCTCGCCTATTCCGCCGCCCTTCCAGCCAATGGCCGCCTACCGGAACCCGCACCCTTCATGACGCACCCAGGAAGGGGGCGTGCCTGCCGGCCGGCCGGACTTCTCGCACCTCCCTGCGCTTTTCC
>NW_010536295.1:118040-128170 GCF_000687285.1 Phaethon lepturus | reverse complement strand
ATTGCAACAGGGCGCCGGAGGCTCGTTTGCATATTTCGCGCTTCAGGGGGAAGGCGCTTTTAGGTGGGAATGACCAATCAGACCGGGGACTGGCGGATTGATTTGCATAGAGGGTGGCGGGCTGCAGGAAGGGGGAACAAGGTAGCGGGGGAGGGGGAGAGAGAGTCAAAATGGACGCGCCATGCGGGGCCGGGAAGGAGGCCCGGCCGTGTGCGGGCTTCGGCCCTCTTCTCGTCCCCGGGCTTCCGTGACCCTTGGGAGCGGCGTGAACGCTGGTGCCTGCGGTCGCCGTCCCACAGTCTCCGAGCAGGCTGGCGCCAGCGTTCGGGTACCCCTCCATGCAACGATGTCCGATTAAACACAATGAACAGCAGAGTAACGGCAGGCGAATCACATCTAGCCAGGAGAGAGCGTTTGGCTTTCCGATAGGCAAGCTGGTGGAGGTAGAGGGGGCCTACTCCGGCGCAGAGCCTTGGGAGATCACCGTCTGCCCCGCGGGGAATGACGGCATTGCTCATTTTGATGCTCGCAACTTGTTGCCGAAGGCTTCCCAGAGGCTTCCGACAGCACTTGCCTCAGTAAATCTCCGTGTACCATGGTCTGCGCCAGCAGCACAGTGCTGCTGTAATCCTCGGTGTTCTGTTTAACAAGGCAAAAGGCAGTGTTCTCTGAGGCCTCCCCACACCCTCATTCTCACCCAGGCAGAGAAAACCATGTTGTTTGCGGTGTTCTAGGGCAACACCAGTTCCTCCACTGAGCAGAATCTGGCCTCCACAGCATCTCCAGTTTTTCTCATCCATAATCAGTGCTAATGCACCAAACCAAGCTAAGCGATAAGGTGACACCCCTTTATAAGTCAGTGCTGCTCACTGCATGCTCTCAGCATGACTGACACTCAGTGGAAAGGAAACAGAGGCTCTGAACAGTGGAAACCCATGGCTGTTCAGTGTCCTTGGAGATCAAGCCAGCAGACGGACGACCACAAGCGTTCAGCTGGTCTCAGCGCCTTAGGCTGAAAGCTGATCAGAGGTCATAAATCACATAAGGTCAGGCTCTAGCAGGAGCACTGTGAATTGTGTCAAATGTTTACATGGCATAAAACACTGAGTGGAAAAGTCAGGAGGAGTCACAACGAGGAGGGCTACACAAAACCTGTATCGTGGCCAGCCTCTGTGACACTATGCAGTGGGAAAAGGGGCAAAGGAACTTCTACAGTCGGGGTAAGAACTGCATGAAAAAGCATTTCTAATGCCACCAGGCTTCTGTGGCAGACGTGGTGGGTGTGCTGGGCCATGGGAAGTCACTCGAGTAAAGCAACAGTTGGTGGCTGCTATTCTTGATCTGCTACGCACAGGACTGGAATCTGAATCGGGACATTCAGGTGACAACAGAAGGCGTAGTTTGGAGTTGAAACTGAGGTGTACAAGGTTAGAGATGGGAGGTGCAGCAGGAAAAGGAAAGGTGTGCTGGCTGTCACGCTCCTGTGCCTTTAAAGATAAGGGTGGTCACCACACCATCGCCCTGTATCTGACCAGGTACAGCATGCAAAGCACGCTCCACCCTATCCAGAGGGCAGGCTGCTGGAGCGCTCAACTCCCAGGCTACGCGGGAAATTTTTCTCAGGCATGCAGTGCTAACTTGCTCAGAATACATCGGGCACCAAGTCTCACGGGAGCCATGCTGTTCACAAGGGATTGCCTTTGCTTTTTTTGTTTTGCTGGTTTTGTGGGGTTTTTTAATCATGGGCAGAATTTCAGTAGGACCTAAGAATAGCACTACTTGCACCTTGAAATTAAATAGTGACATTTAGATGTGCAGCCGTACTTCGCCCAGCAGACTGATAGCGAGTGAAGGCAGCCTAGAACAACAATGAGTCAGTGCAGGGAGGGCGGCAGTTTGGCAAATGACTCATTACATTAGAAATTAAAGGCTGTTAACATACTGGACAAAAGTAGCTCATTAACTGTGTATCAGAAAAATGAGAGCCCAGCGGGCTGGACAGTGATAAGTATTCTGTATGGAGTTTTTTTATATTATGAATCCCAACATTTTTTTAGGCTAATTTAGTACATTAGAGATCAAGCACTGCTTCTCCCTTAAGCATTTAAAACAGACTTGGGAGAAGAATGGAGATTATCAGAGACACTTCCTATTCAAAACAACAGCATTTGTATGCATACAACACTTGCATCTGCACACCCTGGCTGAAGTTTGAAAACCCTGCATTTCCAAGGTGGTCCCTTCCCTTTCCCATCATGTATTCCCCCTTCAGTGTGTAAGTACAAACTGATCCAGGTTAAAAATAAACCCAAGATTCCTGATGCTGTACTAAAGTATGCAATTGCACAACCCCTCTCAAAATGTGCATCGCGTAATCAGGATTTTGAATGTTGTCAACTCAGGAGAGCACCAGAAAGAGTATTTCCTGGTGAATCAGGGACAGACAGAAGGGCACACCTACAAGACCACTGTGTTTTGTTTTAAATACTGTGTAATTATGTTGCAATTTTTACTCCCAGATTTCAGTAAAGAAGATTGCTGATGTTGGGAGACCTCTGCTCAAAACACCCCCAGGGAAAGAAGGCTGAAGCACTGCAAGAGAAATCAACCACAGTTATGTTTAGTTACCCTAAATTCCACCTACATCTCCCTGACTGGAGATTCCTGTTAGGTAGTTCAAAATGCTTATCTGCAGAGATCTAAATTGTCTGAACAGTGCTCTTAGTTGTTCAAGGTTTCATTGTCATCTCACACCCAGTTCAGAAGTAAGGTCGCAGGTGTGGGAGTGGGAGGGCAACGTCACTGGAGGTTTTTATCTGTGCTGTGTCTGCACTGGCAATATTTACCATATTAACTTGAAGCATCTACATCCTCAGCCAAAATATCTCAGGTTAAGATAGCTGCATGAAGTCAAAATACCATTTACTTCAAAACACTCAAGGTTTCACATACTTCATGTCAAGTCACATAATTTAGACTGAAAAAATACCCAGGAAAAAACCCAGCTTCTCCACAATTTCTACACAAATATGCATGTAGTCCATGTTAGCTTAAAAATGGTATTTTTGACTCCATACTTCTTTTTCCTTGGATTCATCTTGACAGCATGTAACACATCATACCAGAGAAGATGGAGCATTAGTACAAGTTTAGTTGAGCTGTAGCACTTCAGCTGCAGCACATTTATTTATAAAACATCCAACAACAAAAAATTATGAAATCATTGATTCAAAGGAATCAATAATAAATATTTGCTTTCCTCTGAGTTGTTCAGACACAGTACATCAATTATAGCAGGTAGAAGAGATGTAAGCCTAGTTTAGCTGCTAAAAAAAAAAAAACAAAAGAAAGCTACGTAACATTATATGCATTTAATCACACTAGTAATAACAGGTATATGACAGTAAATGCTTTAAGTACACTATTTTACAAAATAGAGTTTGGCTTATGGTTCATTTGCTTCCCTTGTGCAACTCCTGATAGTATCATCCAGAGCTCAGAAAATGTCCCTTTGAAAATAAATTACCTTTGAAATGATCTCTCTCTCATGTGTCCTTTGAGTAATTAATTTTTCCCTTTGGGCTTCAAGCTAACAACTGAAGCGCAGAATTGTCTTTGTGTTCACCTGCGAGATCACTGATGCGTGGTCTGAAAAGCACCACAGCATTTCAGACAGTGATTTTAAATCACCGTGGTGCCCACACTTCGTAACCAAGGCCACACATCTTTGCACCTTTGTTCTGGTGCTTTTTCTGACACGGTTTGTATGCAGTGCAGTCTGCACGTGCCCGGACAGCGAGCACATGTACCACCTGCTTCCCGACAGGGCTAGGAACAGCCGTGAATGAGCACACACACCAGGCTTCAGCAATTGCTTCCAACTAACTCCTTTTCCCCAAGGTCCATAAACCTTTCACCCCGTGCAATCAGATGGCTCATATGACAAAGGAGTGAATTCTCTGCTCCAGGAGAGCTGGAGACCAGGAGAGGACTGCCACAGCTGATCTGTCCTGCAGCTTGTTCCCGAAGGCCTGCAAGGAAGGAGTCTTCGAGGAGCGGGCTGTGCAAATTCTCCTAGCCAGCAGCAAGCAGCCTCTAGGCTGTAGACAGAGCATCCTCCACTTTGCCAAGTGCAAGCCTGGCCTGTGACTCAAAGCTAACCTACAGCATTTAGCACTTGGAGTGTAGCCAGCTCAACTGTTTGAATTGTTACCCTTATTTTGTGATAATAGGCTTCTGGTTGCTCAGGCATGTATTCTTTAGTGAGAAAAGCATTCTTGCTTTTATATGCATAGAATAAGTATCCTCAGATGCAACACAGGTAACATTAAGCACAATAAGCAACTGTGGAAGAAGCCACAAACTACTCTAGCGATCCTGCTCATGCTCTTCAGGACTTTCCCAGCTCTGGAGTACCTTCCAAGTGCTTTAGAGCACCTAAGCCTTCAGGGTCCAGGAAAAGAGCAACTGCAGAGGAATCACAGATGCTTACAGCTGCTGCTTCCAAGCAGTGACAGCCACTACCAAATCCACCAAAATGCAGCTGATCCAGGAATGTGCCTCTGGAGTATCCAGGGAAGCTGCCTAGGTAAAATGACATAGTATCCAACAACCAGGAGCTGTCATGGAAGTAGAAGCTCATCAAACACCTGATACCAGACATCTCCTTTGTTTATACCTGTGACTCAAGACTGCCTTCCCTGCACAACAGTCCTGTACTCTGTCCTGCGAAGGGTGGCTAGGCTGACTCTGGGGTACAGACAGCAAGTGAAATTTTGGTATGCGTGATGAAAACAGGTGACTGCTCCTAGGAAGAGTTCTCAGAGAGTAGAGGGCAAGTTTGAAAACTATTTCCCATAAGGAACTAGCCCAAGCAGGGTTTGGCTTTGATCAGGTTGTCTAAGATCTCAAGCAAAGAAGCTAGAATTCTGGGTCTCAGTCAGAAAAGGAGATTAATGACAGTCCCTGGAGTGAAAGAATTATAGGTTTATGGTGGTTCTGTACTGATTCATCTCCTCTAGACTCATTCCACAAATTGGAGAAAAATCCCCCCCCTCCAATGAAAAAAACCCCTAATTTTTAAATAGAAAACCATCAGTCCAGGAATACAGAAATCTAGAACCTACAAGCTCAGTGTCTTGTGTGTAGCAGTGGTCAGAGCCAAGTCCTTCACAGGAAAATATAAATGACAGATCTGCCTCCAGAGGAAACCTGTCCCTATCTCCCATCATTTCCTATTAGCCTTCAACTTCAAAAACAATATAAGACTTTAGATTCCTTGGCAATACTTATTCTGGCTAATTTAATCACAGAAAATATTTTCATGATCCTTACCATTTTTTAAGACTTGTACTAAGGTTTAAGCCTCAACAATAGCACATGGCCCAGCATTTGGTGTATAAATGGGACACTGCACACAAATATTTTCTAATGGAAGCAGCATTGTGCTTGTTTACCTGTCCCTGGTGTATTTTCCTCACTATGTGCTCTGTCACTCTATCCTTCAGTCTTACCTGGATGCCTGAAGGTCAGCTCAAGAATGCTGTTTGTTCAGTCTTGCGAAGAGCTCTCCATAAGGCTTCTACAGCATGGCTTACCCCAAAACTGGTGAATTCACAACCTAGCGATAGCAGAGAGATCTTCCAAATGTTTCGTCCAGGCTTTTTGGTAGATTAGTGGCCCTCACTTTTTGAGGTACTGCCTTCATTCTGGATTCAGTGCCCAATTCTCATCACGCTAAGGCTCATGTGCCACAGATGCGACTCCAGTGGAGTTACTGCGGCTTTGCAGTGCTGACCACAACAGCAGAGTCAGGCTCCTGGCTGTAATCTCTCTGGGTGCATCATTAAGTTTATTCTGGCAATTAAACCACCTCTGTTTCCTTGACATAAAGGGTCCTTTCTCTTTAGTATAGAGGTTAGTTCAGACACATGCCTTAATACTGCATCTCTTGACCTTTTTGAGTGATCCTTTCATTTGCACTTTAGTTACAGCCTCCAAAAGTATTTCACTAGAAGATGGAATGCAGAAGACATGAAGCGTCTGTCAGTTCCCTTTAAGGTTGAACACCAGACCACCCTCAGCAGATAGTGTGCCTCAAAATCTTCAGGTAAGACAATGCATCTTTGAGAAAGTTCTCCAAAACCAGTACGAGAAACTTTTCCCTCCCCACAAAACCTCTCTGGAATATTAATGCATCTTTATGTCTCTGTTGATCCCTTTTAAAAAATCCTGAGGTTTGGCTTCCTGTTATTTGTACAGCACTTAGCTGTTGTAGTTTTAAAATGCTCAGTGTTCCATTTCCAAAAAAGATAATTTAAAAAGAAGGCTCCCTCAAATGTATCTTTCTTAAAAAAAAATTCTGTATCAGAACCTCAGTGCTGGAAGATATAAGAAAGAGTTGAGTGGGAGGGCTTCTTGTGGTGTGAATAATCACAAGTGATTAAAATTAAGCTGACCAGGAAGGTAGCTAGCTAATCTAACAATTCCTATGTGGCTGGTGGTATGTGAAGTGTTTCTGAACAGCAGGAGTCTCCAGACAGCTGGTGAGCAGTCACACAGTCTGGAACGCTCGGCTTTGGGCAGGCACCATGACCAGCGTCGCTCCCATTTTCATCAGGTTAGTGTAGTCAACTTTCTTTGGCTCAATTTCTTTTCCTTCAGTCTCCCTCTGGCTGTACTGGGGAGGAGTTAGGTGGGGAGTAGCTTCAGTTGACAAAGTCCGTTGGCTGCGAGAGGCACTGTTGGCTGTCGACCTGGTCGAGGAGGAACCTGAGCGCGAGCTCCTGGAACCAGAGGAAGAGGAACTGGGCTTGACAAGATGGGCCTTAGGTGCCTCTGCATCCTCCCTGCAATCAAACACATGACAGGGCTCAAATACCACAGGACCAGAAACACTTATACGTTTTACCAGACTGAACTGCTGCTGCAGTAAGCGGTTGCTTGTTGAAGCTGCAAATCACCAGGGCATATTTGTCCAGCAGTTTGAGCAAGGTACAGGGTTTTCTGAATTCTGCGCTATGGGACTTTGTGGACTGAACTCCCTATTGCTCTGTGGAGCTATTGCTCAAATGGATTTAGAACACATGCTGCACACGACTGGCTCTTTGTGTGTGGCTTTGAGGTCTGTGGAACAAATGCCAAGTGTCAGTGCAAACAGTTCAGATAGAACTATCTGCTCTGTAACCCTTACTCATAATGACAAATGACCTAGACAGGACTAGCTGAGACCAGTTCTTCTAGTTAAAAAAAAATATGGGTAGTGAAAGAAGTGTAAGAACCAGGCAGAGAGAGAGAGAGAGAGAGAGAGAGAGAGAGAGAGAAGAGGTAACAGTCATGTGTGAAAAGGTGATACAAGAGGCTGAAGCTCAAACTAAAAGAGACATGCAAGATTTGAAAGCAAAAAGAACAGAAAAAAGGGAAGAACACAGCAGAGACTACCTGCTTGCTGGCAACCTGACCAATCAGGCAGACTAATCAGCTGCTGAATAGATTAGAGAGATGCCTAATGGTACATAGATGTCATACGAGGGCAGGCAGTCTTTTATAAGTAGGTGTAAGGATGGAACAAGGCAAGGGGTTTCTTCAAGAGCAGGAGCACCTAGAACTCATTCCTGGAAATATCTTTTTCCAGCACTTTCCTTCTGGAGAAGTTGAGGCTCTGTTGGCTAGAGACCAATCTCTGCTTTAGGGGAGTTAAGTGGCAGAGCTCACACACATTTAACAGATGAGTTCAAAGAACATGCGTCAGCATTCTTGGTACACCCGCTCAGGACTAGGCTTCTCAACTCTGCACACAGCAGCTCAGGGGATTTTTCACCCTGAGCTAAATCCAGAAGCACAGTTGTTCAAAAGACTCAAGAAAGACTGTGAGAACCTGCCTGCCTCATAGCATTCCCAACAGAAATTGCAACTGAGAAGAAAAAACAAAACAACCTCTCAGAACCACAGTGGACAAGTGGGTTTAATTTAGTACTGGAGAGGATTATGCCAACACTTTAAAATGCTGAAATTGCACGCGAGAGAGATATTTTGTTGAACGTTATGCTAATTTGGGGAGGGGAGCAGGGAAAAGAGATTTTCTTCTATCTAATTTTCTGGAAAGTCTTCACAAAGATTCTCACAGTCAAGAAATTCGTCACTGATATGTCAGGGAGACTTTAAAAGCTTTTTAGAACAACCTTTAAAGACACTTATACCTAGGTTACTTAAAACTGTAGCGAAAAGATGTGTGAAACTGTAAGAATGGAAGGTGGGGGATTAAATAAAAGGTGTTACCTGATTTCATTTGGGGCCTCCTCTTCCTCATATCTCTTCTTTTCTTTCCTCCTTATTGTCAGCCTCACCACCAGGAAAAGGAGGGAAAGTCCCACCACCACGCCACAAACTGCTCCAGCAATCATGCTGATATTTTGTGCATCTGTTGTCCAGAAAACAAATGGGTTAGTCTGTAAAATCTTACTGGGGTCATATGGTCAGATTCTAGACCACACTACAACTTATAGCACTGGGTATAAATCAGAACAGAATGTATTAGTCTACACATTTAGGCATGTCTCTACACAGCTGTTGAAGCAGTTTATCTTCAGTCATTGTTTCTAAACCTGAGCTAACAGCAAGGAAAGTATTCACCTCTGGAAGGGTGGGATCACAAGTGCTATGCCTTCAACTATGGGTCAGAACTGAAATGAGGAGGAAAAATGCTCTCGTAAGAGCACAGAACCACAGAAAGTAGAGACAGACAGGAAAATCCACATGCAAAGCAAAGCACCAAGCAGTTTCCTTCTTTTAGATGCAGAAGAACGTTTGAACTATGAATGTTTCCCCATGAGGACTTCTCTTCCCCTTCAACTCACCCTGGAATGATTACAATCCACTTGCAGAATGAAATACTCAATTGAGGATAAAAATGGCCTGAGGAGGGTAGAGAGGAAGGAGGGAAGGAAGACCATACTGTGCGGGTGCAGGGCATTTTTCATCCAAAATAACAAAGTTAATGAGAGAACACTTCCCAGTGTATACGGGCCCCTAGTTGATACTTCATGACAACTTCTTTTGATAAAAGTGGCTAGGCTGGGTTTGGTGAAAGTTGTTTCCCTAAGGCTCATCCCTACGGAGGATTTAACACACAAAAGTGAGGTTTTAAACCAATTCAGTTCAATTGGCATAAAAGCTGCCTGGATGCTTTTACTTCAGATGCCTGAGGCGAACAGGTTTTCCTTGCCACATGACCATATTCCAGTTATTTCAGGCCTGGCTAGGCAGAAAAATTCCAAAGCCATGGAATCTCCACAGGAGACAATTCACTACTAGCAGCCTTTTATCACAGCAGATCAAGCTCCTGCTGATCTCCCCTGAGAGCTGCACATAAAAATCTCCTAAACTGTTGTTTGGATTTGTTTGCAGTGCTGGTGCTAAACGCCACCCTTTTCCTTGCATGCATGTGCAATGACACAGATACCTAGACATGCACACACCCTTGATGGGGTTAATCCAGTAAAGCATCGATTTTCATCTCTGGTGCTCAGGAGAGAATTTATTAAATCTGAATTAAAACCAAACTGTGTCAAAAGTTGCTTTTTATTCTGCGCATTATTTCATGTCAAAGTCAGCCTTTCCAGCTACCTTTAGATAGTTCACTGGACCAAGTGCAACAAATAAGCAATCTAGAATTGGAATGATGGACTATCCCACATGGAGATTTTATACTTGACAGCAATTGCATGCAATCACTCCAGCCAGAAGTATCTGAGAAGCTGGAGACTCTGGGACCTCTAACTCACCCTTTTTCCCCCCTCATATTTCATTAGTAATTCTCAAAAATCAAAATTTCTAACAGACCGAAATATCTGAGCCCAAATGATGCATTTACCACTTTAGGTTATACAGAGGACTGCTGTGCAAAGCATAAATGCAATAAATAAGAACTACTTTGTGTGATTCAAGTACAAAAGGGCAAAGGTGTGGCACGGAGTGTACCAGTCCAGATGGGACAGCTGTGAAGCAGCACTGCTCATACGGTGGTGTGAACACTAGTTATGTGCCAATACTTACGCTGCACTGTCACCTGAACAACACAGCTTTCTTGTCCAGCCTCGTTGGTGGCAATGCATTGGTATAATCCTGTGCTC
>NW_010536295.1:72672-118009 GCF_000687285.1 Phaethon lepturus | reverse complement strand
TCAGCAGGACTTGCCCGGGATTAGAAATGTCTGAAACAAGAAAAACACCAGGATTAATCAAAAAAAGACTAAGAAACCTTAACAGTGGATAGGACACAGAAGCAGAAATTGAACTTTCGGAACAAATCAGTTCAAGAACAATCAATGATGCCTCACAAAAGATAATGTGTCAACCTTCAGTAAAACACTGAACAACCTTGTTTAGGGTGGAGCACATCACAGCATTCAGCTGCAGTAGTGAGAGATACTGGTATGCCATTGCTATCACTGCCACCAAGTGATCCCCATTTAAGAAGCAGGCACATGACTGTACATGCGCCTGTACATGTGGGTGGTTATCTGGCTTTGAGTGTACAGAGAGCTCCAAGAGGAAACAACCTGACTTACTGACTCTTGATGTAGGTGGGAGATGTTCAGCTCTCTCGTCTTCCTCATTTATGCGCTGCCATCGGTAGGAGATGGGTGCAGTGCCAGAGGTGGAACGACACTGCAAGGACAGTTCCTTTCCTTCCAACAGCTCCCCTTCCAGCCAGCATTTGGGCTTGGAAGGTTTTTCTAGACGAAATAGAAGACAAGTCATGCAAATATAGCAGATTATTTTCTCAGTGGAAAACCCTTTCTTTGGCAAAGTATGCAATTTAAGCAGCTTCCAAGAGCTGGCTTCTCTGAAACGCATTAAGGAATTACACTAGCAACGTTTGTTAGGAGACTTCAGCTGCATCTGCGTGCGACTTCATAGTCCAAGAGATGGAGCTAGCTGGCTTAGATATAGAAATGACGCATTATATGATTCTGGGGCAGTCTGCCTCATGGATACTCGCGGCAGTGAAGCTGTATCACTGCATTCCTCTTCTAGGTACTATTTAAAGAACATCATTTCCCTCCCCCTACTTCTCCGTTTCTTTCTCCTCCCCACAGCACTTCTTCCACAGGATGACTGCATACGTGCCAAAAAACAACCAGTAAAGTGAAGTCAGGGAAGAGAAATGGTAACCCCAGCAGCTTATTCATCTCCACTGACTCGGATCAGTTTAGGGTCAAGGGACGTGAACCCAGAGTCCTCAGCAGATCTGTACAGGGTGATCACCAGCTAAGCTAGAATATCAGTCTAGTTTGTGTGATGAGATCATAGAGATAATCTGTAAAGAACAGTTCATATGATTTTGCAGGTGATTATACTTACCTCAAAACAGTTCTCGAGGCTCTTCCTGTGCCCCGTCCCTTGCCAACATTGCAAAGGCAAATACGGACTTGGACAGTGAAACCCGATGATAAGATGTCTTTGTATTTATACCCTGCTGAAATAAATCTCTCTCCAGGAAATGAGTCTAGTGATTTTTTTTTTCCTCTTCGGAAGAACAATAAAGTGACCTTACCTACAACCTTCAGGGTGATGCGAGCCCATTCGTATTGCCCAGCATTTTTAACCTTGCATATGTACTTCCCCGCATCGCTAGACTGCAGAGATATGATTTGTAAGGATGCATCTCCAGCAAGGAAGTTGGATGTGAAGGAAACACGCCCTTTCTGTTCCTCATTCAGGTCATCATAAACACGGCCTCCAGAGTAAGTGATCACCTGAGGAGCAGAGACAGTCACTGATCCGCCAGTTATAATTTTACTTTCACACACAACAACAAATCAAAGTGTTTCCAGGAACTGTAGACTAAGGCTCTGCTTAGTTAAGTGACTTGCCAAGCGTCATACACCTGGATTTCAAGTCTGAGACTGATATATAAACTGTATTGACAGTAGAGACTTATACTGGAGCATTCATGCTAGTGTCAAAGTAGACGTCAACTTATGCCATAGTATATAAAAGCAGTCTTTAATTTTGGCTAGTTTTGGCTAGCTAATTTAAGTTACTGCAGATCCGATTTTTATAAGTAAAAAACTATTATATTTTTTCCTGAAACCAAGGTTTCAAAAACTGGGCCTACAAAATCCAAGGTTGTTTTTGAAAATGTGAAGGGTAATTCTGGAGTTTATCCCATAATGACTGATTACATAACAGTGTTAGTTTAAAGGAAACTTGATTGTAACACAACCTGCTCCAATACAGCATACATGAATATCAAATAGCTTTTATATGTTCTAAATCTCTCTGTATAAATCAGCTGACTTTTCTAAACTCTGCTTACTTAATCAGAGTAACTTGGAAAGTTCATCACAGAAGTCTCTTTAAGTCAATGGCTGCTGCTCATGTCAACATAGAAATAAGACAATTTTCTGAGCAGATGCTAATGCTGTCTGAACCTACCGCTTTTTGTACTGTCTCCGAAACGTGCAGCAGCCACTCAATATCCAGGCTCCCTTGCTCCAGGAGGCCCAGGCGGTGATGACAGGGCAAAGTCACATTTTCTTCAGCCACTCTCTTAAATTCAGTCTGAGCCTCAGACAGCCAAACCGAACAGGAAGCTGCAAGACAGATGCTGGTGGTCAGAGGCCAGGATTAAGGATGCATCTCTGCACTGACAAAGCGTTGCTAGCTTAGGTTTTGCTGGATTCCTCCTCATTTGCTTCACAGCAAAGAAAACCCAACAGCTTGGCTTCCTGAACAGATTGCAGCTGATTAAAGGGGACATTTATACATACATAGGCAGTTAATTTCACACTAATATTTAAGTATGAAGAGCAGATGGCTTCACACTCCAGAGCTGTCAACACTGAAGTCACACCCACATCCCCTATGCACTCAAAATATCAGTTAATCTCCTCAGTTTTGCCTTCGCCTTTTATTACCTTAATTCATAAGCAGTATTTCCACCCAGAAGACCTTCAGAGCCCATCGCTTTATTCCTATGTCAGTCTGACAAGGCTTGGAGTCTCTTCCCTAACACTGGATGATGTTCACCGCGTGCATTTCAGCACTGGAAATAAGAGACCAGCCTGGGAACAAGAGGGTTAACCTTAAGAAAGGCACAGTACAAGTAGGCTAGTGAAGTGTCTTTGAATAGCAAAGTAAAAAAAAAAACCCAAAAAAAGTTGTAAAAAACGGTTTTTCAGGATTTAAAAAAAAAAAAAAGGAAGACATTGCCAAGCCAAACCACTGGAGGGAAGCAGAGCTTTTTAAATGTTACCCAGTAAAACCCAAAAGGCAGGTTAACTCCCTAAAACCTGGCCCAGGAGATGGTGCACTGCAGAAAAACATGACGTTCAACGCGCAGTGCGTTAGTCACTGTGAAACTCACACTTTCTTTCCGATTTTCTTTCTATGCTGCGTCCCTGCTAAAAATGAACAAAATCAGGGGTCGATTCTTAGCTTTGCCCATCTCCAACTTTTGATAACGCATGGACTCACCGTGGTAAGTTCGCACTCAATTAAAATTGACCCAGAAGTTGAGAGGTATGGAAAAGTACCGGCATTTAGGACAGGGACACCCCGGATCTGCTATGACACCAAATACAAATTTTCCCATCCAAGTTTCCGTGGGGATTTCCGGGACACAAATGCCAACTGCCTCTGTGTATGAATCTTCAGAGTGCAATTGTGTTGTTCTTAAGTTTTGCTGTGCAAGAAGAAAGCCTAAAAGCATTTTTTCCCCCTCCTGTGATATGACATGAAATACCTTGTTTCTTGGACCAATTATTGTAAATTATTGAAACTGATTAAGACTGAGAGTTTGCAGCACTAAGAAGTCACATGTGTGATGGAACACACAATCCTGTGATTATATAGCAAGACTACTGGCAAGAGCATAAAAAGCTCTAGTTGCATAGGCTAAATTTGTTCCTGTACTTACACAGGGAAACTTTAACCTTTCCTCTGTGTGAAAAAAATAAACAGGAAAAATTACATCCAACATGACAGTGCCCGAGTTCCTCGGCTTTTTCTGTGTCTTCAGTGCGAACTCTGGTTTTAGAAAATTGATTCAGTTCTTGTTCCCATTCTCAGATCTGCCTCTGAGTTGTTAGCATGACCATCTCTCAGCTCCTGAGCTTCTGATATTTAATTATTTAATCAATACTTGCCAAGCACTTCTATAAAAGCTATCATTTATATGCATGCACATATATAAAACACCTAGAATTTTAAAGCAGGTGGAGTCAAAGAATTAAGCTCTCCTCCCCTACACGGATCTCTGCACGAATCAATGAGTGAAAGCTCCTTTTCAGCCACATTAGCTGCTTTCTTTAAAGGGAAAATTAATCCAGTTTATCACTGGATTCACTAGTCTCAAAGCTCCATCTGCCAAATACAATTATACATTCTGCCTAAGACGAATGCCTGCTTTTTCCTACAGCCCACATTGCTGCGGGCTGCCTTCATTAACACGCTGACGACTGATCAATAAGTTTAATTTAAGCACCGCAGGAGTGAGCATTCACGTAACATTTGCAACATTTTCAAAGTCCTGTGTCAGCAGAGCACTGAGGTTTTGTGCAAAACTCAGGGTATTGTACTTTTTAAAATGTAGCTTTACATTAAACGCTTTGATCAGAATTATAAATCACCTTTGTAACAACCACCACCTGCATTCCTCTCTGGCTCAGACAAACTGTTTTTAGGGCAGCTCACGCCTTGGTCTATTCTTGTAGCCCCCAGCAAACATGCTCTAGATTTGAGAAAGAGCCCTGTGCCTGTAAGCTCATCCTCTAAATGGGAGTAAAATCAAGGAGACATCCAGTGAGATAGCGACTGCAAATTTCTAAAGCACCCTTTGTTTTTTTCAATACATGCAATCAGAGATAATTTGGAGCTGATTCATCATTGAACCGATAATCAGATTGTCATGCACATCGCGTACTTTTCCACGACATGTCTGTCTTATTAAAAAACCCAAACTTTTCCCTTTAGTCCTTATTAGTTCTTTAATACTACCCACAAACTCACAAGGAAGTCTGTAATATTGCAGGTGTTCTAGAAAAAACCCTCACTTTCTTTCCAGTCATCTACACCTGTACAAAGTCAAAAGGAAGCTCAAGACACAGCTTCATAAAAGTACCCAACGTAAGGTGCCAGTTATGAAAATTACCCACGCAAAATCCAAAGAGAGCTTAATGTGAACAAGCCTTTCAATAGTTTGGGTAGGGTCTCACTGCAGCAGGCAACGGTGAAATGGAAGTTTACCTTTAAATACATGCTGGAATTCATAATATATATGCCTCAAAGTAAAAGGAACTAGAGAACACGTCCAAGCCACCTCTAGGTTATTTTAAGTGCTTTACTATTCAACAAAGAATAACGCCCTTTGAAATTTTCTTGTATTTGTGTAGATGAGACCTAGGCAAGAACAGGTTAAAGAAATGCGATTTTGCTGACAGTGCTTTTACCATTTATTCCAGCCACCCCCCACCAGTTTAAGTTTCATTTAAATGAGTACTAAAAAGAGCGTCTGCTTACGGACAACCCCTTAGAGCAGCAAACATATTCATATACTGGCCAGGACACACACTGGCTGGTTTGCAAAAGCAGCTTGCTGCTGCCAAGCACTCTTGCTCTGCTGGACGGATCACCAAACGGCTCCACACCTCTGCGCCTTAAAGAGCTTCGCAGCCACACGAGGGCAGAGCCCGCCGAGAGCAACGCCTTCAGGGCTGGCTGCAGTAGACAACCGGTTAAGACAACAGACGATTTTCCCAGAAGTCGGATCCAAGAGTGTCGCTCAGTAATGCCACATCTATGCAGGCTCCGCAGTTCTTACCCTCAAAACCCTCTTCCCCTTCCACATCCTTTGTGCGGCTCTTTATGCTACAAAGAGCTATTTGCGAATCGCTTCTTTCAGCTTTACTCATGGGCCTTACTCAGCCTATGTCCCATGACTTCAGAGGGAGGTTGGTTTATTCCTCCTGCGGAGCAGGAACGCTAAAGCTTATTGCAGCTGCAGCATTTTGAAAGCGTTGGCCGTAGGCCTGAAAAAGTGTTGGGTGCAGGGCCAGGCTTGCTGACGCACCACAGGCAATGTAGCGGTCTGTATTTGGGGGGGGGAAGGAGACCATTGTAATGTTTAAATGTTTGCTCTATTGTGCAGATGACAATAACTCACCCAACACCCTGCAGACAAGGGAGGAAGATTATTGTCTTTCATCCCTCACTGATGTTTTAAATATCCAAGAAATACAGAGCAACAAATATTTTCAACAATACCAAAGCTAGCATGCCCAAATAGACAGCACCCACACAGCACAAGCACAGATTTACTAGGGGAAAGGCACAGGCTGGGCCAGGGCACACAAAGGGATTTTTAGCCCTCAATAACAGGCCATTCTGCCTTGCATGCATAGCGGATTTTAACGAAAAAAGTGGACAATATCTGCATCTTCTCTCTTACGCAAAGATCTTAAAGCATTTCCCAGAACTCATTTCAACACTTTTAAAAAGAGTCCTGATTTTGAATATATCCCATATTATAAGAAGGTCTGAATTCCAGAAAAGCCTGCCCTTTGAAACAGGTGTAGAGGGAAGGAACCATCTCCTGCACAAGAAATGCTGAGCAAGTTGGGACTGTATTTGACCTTATCATAGATTATGACCATGCAAAGTAGTGTTTTCATGTCTAAATCCTTCACATGATCACATGTGCTTTCATATACATGCTATTATGAAGCCCGGTTTATTTTCATGCTTACCCAATAAAACAAGTATATATGTATATACACAAATGCACATACATGCATCAACAAAAGCAAATATATATATATCCACAAGGCACATAAACGTATTACAAGCAGAATCAAAGTGAAAATAAATGTTTCAGACATTTTTGTTTGTAGGCAAATTTATGTGCTAAAAGCTAAAGAGCTTCCATATCTAAATCATTCATTAGGTTCAGGCAGCTTGAATTAGGGAGCAATGCTAAATATAGATTATACTTCTAAAAAAGTAGTAATTTGTGCTGTATCACTTAACTGCTGGAATCAGGAAGAACAGCCTAGAAAAGACTGAGAATTGAGATACATGACATCCATAATGATGCTTTGTAGACTTGCCCCAAACCAAATCCACACTAAATTCATTTAAGATGTGAATATCCACCATATCCACACCAAATTCATTTAAGATGTCAATATCCAAAACAAGTCTTGAAAAATTTCAGGTGTTCCAGGAACTTCTTTGAAGTTTATTCAGCTACACTTTATCATTCTGGCTTTTTATCAAGCATTACATTTGCAACAGACTATTCCAAGATACTGATGTCCAAGGAGAAGTGAATCCTGTAATTTTCCTGCAACTCCTGTACAAGCACCAGAGGGAAGAGAGTCAGGAAGCAAGTGACTCGGATGTGCTGCTGAGGAAAACTTTCTTCAATACAACAACAAAAGCAGGAATTCCAGTAGTATCTACATGCACAGTTCATAGCACTGTCTGGACAATTTCCATTTCACCTGTGATAGGTGCTCTATCTGCTTTTGTTCATTAATATCAAAATGTTTCCTGGACGAAAATGTGACAGGAAGAGTGAATGGCCACTGTTGTCAAGGTGCATCACATCCTTTCTGAAAGAAGAGCAGTCCCCTACTGACAAGTTCTCTCGAGTGTGACCCATAATTTTGTGGTCTGATTTTGAGTCCTTCTTGGGATACTCTTAAACGTTATTTTCACTTCTGTGTGATTCCACTATCTGAAAATGGGGTCCTTCTGAGAAGGAAGTTTTGGTCCTGTAGTCATTAACACACATTCTTCCCAAAATCCAGGTAGGCTGTTGAAAAAAACACCTCTGTGCATCTGACAGTCTCATGCTATAGCTGGTCTCAGCTAGACCTGCAGGCTGAACTGCTTGTATAAATACTTCATTTTAATCAAAGTGATTCAAATTTGCAAAAACTTTCTATTTAAACAGTTTAAATTAGCCCAAAGAAATTTCCACAGAATTTTTCAGGCTTGCAGCATTCCTCTAGCTAGATAATCCTGCACATTTGACTCACTTATGCTAAAAACATTTATCCCACAAGAAATATTTGAAAACAGAGCCTCTGTCTAAATTAAAAATACACAAGAACAATATGTTTGAGAATTAAGAAACAAAAAGCCCAGGACCAAAAAGCTGCCATGTTGCAACTCTGAACCACCCCTTCATGCCAGGAATTTAAGACATTTCACATCTGTTAGTTTGGTCTTGCTACAGTCTTATAGGAAATGATTTACCAAGCTTCTTTAGGGGAAAAAGCAAAAGCCCGTCCCCCACTCCAGCCTGAAGTCATTACAGTGGTAATATATTGCAAAATGCTCAGATTTTGCCCAACAAATTTAGAATTCTACATGCTTAAATAGGAGGCTGACAACTACTGCTATGGCCAAAGAATTACATCTTGAATGAAACTTTCAGAGGTGCTTGAGTGACTTGGAAGCTCAAATCAGCTAAGTGCTGAAGACACTACAGACACTAGTTCTACAGTTAAGTATTTAAGGCTCAGTAGGTCTTAAAATTAAGCGCTCTACTAAGTAACCAAACTTCTGCCCCTAACTATTACTGCTGAGTTATGATGACAGACACACACATTAAGGCTTTTCTGTTATCCCCTTTGACTCTTTTCCCTAGTTTCTGCTGGGGATAAACCAAGACAGTGGATAGTTACATTGGTTTGTTCCAGGGCTGTAAGGAGAACCCACAAGGTCACCACCCCCTGCTCAGCCTCAGACCACACTGGCCCTAACAGTTACCCTGACAGCATTTTAGGCCAAAATAAATATAAAGTAGTGTCTTCTTTCAGACAGCTATTTCACATTCTTTGTGCAAGGGAGGAGAAGCTGGGGGCGGCCGAAGTCTCCTAAGGATAATTAACTCAGCCAAGGCTGTGCTCTGGGACATCTGCTTTCTGTATTCCTTGGCTGGCAGAGACATAAAGGCCAAAAGCCACCGTCTCCCAAGAGCTCCAGTGCCCCAAGTGACCAACACCCAGTCGCCCGTGCATGCTGCCTGCAGCCTGCTCCCTGCCGCCTCCCCTTTGATTTCAGGAATTTGGTTGTGAAGCAAAAGCATCTCAAATAAGAAAAATGTGAGCTAACAGTCAGCTCCCACAGGAACAGGCTAGCTGTGTTAAAATGAAGAGGTCAGCCTATCCCCATCCGTATCCACATAGCATTGCAGAAGTTCTCTGTAATTGGAACCACATGTGCTTGGGCTGAGGTTTGAGGAGGCTGTTACAACAGAAAGCAAAGGGGAAGAGTCCTGCACATTGCAGAGTTTCCAAGGGGTGATGTGAAGCATTTGGAATTGAAACTGCTGAGAAGCAAGGAAGGCCCAAGAACAGAAAAAGCAACATTTTACAGAGCAAAGCCTCTGATTTTGAGAGGTTTGCAACAGCTAAGCAGGAGTGCAGGAGGGAGCTAGAATCTGGCTGGTGATACACAGGCTCCTACCAACAGAAATATCACCAGCTGCAGAAGCACAGGTCACCAATCCTTCCCTCGTCAGTCTTGCATGAGCCAGGGAATTGAGCTGTGGGATGGCTGTTACCAGCGTAATGGCAGACGTGTGTCTAAATGCACGATGTCTTCACACCACCCTCAGGCACAAATGAGATAGTCCGCCCAGTGCAGGTTTGGGTCTCACCAATGGCCCCAGCAGCAAGGATAAAATATTCCTTAGGGAAAACTCAGGGTTTCTCTAGTAGATTAAAGGCAGATGAAAGACTGATCCTGAGCTGCCTGTGGCCACATGCAACCTGAGGATCTTATCTATACGTTCCTAAACTCGAGGTAAAATTCTGTCCCTGAAAATGCCAACAGGAAGTTTGCCTTCAGCACCACCACACACAATTGAATCCAAAGCCAGGAGAGACTTCGGAATACTGGAGAAACATTGAAGCTTTCCATTAGCTGAGGATCTTCACAGGCAGCCAGCAGCTATGTATGTACTGCACCTGCCTATTTTCTCATCGCATTTTAAAATCAAGTAAAAGTAGGAGATCCTGGGTTTACATCCCTGGTGACTAGAGAACAGAAGACAAGGCATCAGAACTGCATCTTCCTATTCAATGGTTCACAGAGCATTTGTACAGAGGAATGCGTGAAGTCCCTTAGCCTTTAGTCCAGGCCACATTATCAGTAAAACGGTCCAGGTGTCTTCTGGTTACAGTAAGAGAGCTCAGCTAAGGCTTTCAGTAATGCAGCTGGTGATTTCAAGCTGTGTGGACTAAATCTGTACAGAGAGCTTGTCAGTACATACCACAGATTCCTTGGGGGCTGAAGCACCTATGTCTGTCTGATATCCCCACGCTGCAAGCATCTCTGGGCTGCTTTGCATACCCTGAAAGCTCTGTATTGAGGAAAGCAAGAGAACAAGACATTCCACCCCTAAACATCAGAAATTTCACTCTTCTTGCCCTGTTTCAAATGAGACTTTAAAGTATGAGAATATGGTTTCAGTAATAATTTCTAGGGTGTCTTCTGAGAAGTATGCTTCGGCCTCAGTCTTCCAGGGAGCCTATTGTTGCTGTCAGTTCACAGATGTAAAAATGAAGGCACACAAAAACGAAGTTACCTGCCCAAGGCAGACACCAAGCAGAATCCAGAATACAAACCAAAAGAGACAGCAACAAAACTGTTTTCAAAATAGTATTTGTCCATCAGATCTTTCTTCACCAATTTCAAAATCCAAGGAGTAGGTTGCATCAGCTGAGATAACTCTGAAAATCGGGGAGAGAGGAAGATACTTGAGAGATTGATAAAGACTGACAACAAAACCATTCTTGTACCGAGGATTCCCTCTCCCTTTTTTGCCTTAGCAAAGTGCCAGATGTTAAACAGAAAACACTGAGCTGATTGTGCTTTTCTGCTGCTTTTTGTCATAGAAATTCAACTTGTTTTAAGCTCGCCAAAAAACATACCAAGAAACTCAGAAGGTACTGAGTTTCAAGGAAGAAGTTACTGCGATTTTCAAGGAAGTCTGTTGTGGTTTTAAGGTACAGGCTTCAATCCCTGTTCAGCACGTCCACGTTACCTCAATGAGACATTCAGTTGCATACTCATAATTGCACATAACATGGTATGACATGTCACTTATCCACTACAAGCACTACTAATATGATACAAAATGAATGCCTAATGTATTAGCACCCTGTCACTTCTCGTATTCACTCAATCTCAAATCCTCAGCTACAGCCTACCCTAGGGCAGAAAATGAACAGCAGCAGCAGCTCCTCCCCATCACCACCACCGTAAGTCTTGGGAAAAAGGTACATTAAACTCTGCAGCACTTCTGGGATGAGCACAAGGTGCACTGTTATGGTCTGAGCACAGGACCAGGAACAGCAGCAGCATAACTCTAGAAGTGACGGTTACAGATACTGCCTACCTGGCTGTTTGCAGCCTCTATTTCACACCAGTGCTACAGTAGTTAGGATCAATTACTTTGCATTTACTGAACCCACCAGAGGTTAGAAAATTAAAAGAAACCTCATTCTCTTAATCGCCCTTGCACTGGCTCCAGTATGAACCAGAAGGAAGAGAAAAGGAGGATCAGGTTCTTAATTATCTTATCACTATGATTCAACCCCCTCCCTGCATTTTTCCTAGAATTTGGCACAACAGCGTACCAGCTGCAAGCAGACTCTGAGAACAGATACATCTTTTCTCTTGTTTTTTTTCCCAGGGTTACAGGGAGTTATGGCATCTGGAGATGTACACCAAGGTCTCAGACAAATAGAGGCGGAGCTCCGTAAATCCCACTTTCTGAATCAGAGCTACAAATTGAGCAAGCGGGGATTACCAAGGAATGCAAACCCCACTGTAAAATGCTGAAAGTGACATCCACCAACTGCATTTTAGGAAGCTGGCATCATGCAGACAATTCACTAAATCTCTACACACTGAATATTAGTTTGCATTGTACTGAAGGCAGTCTGATCTCGCATTTGGCAAGGCCCTGGGCTCAAAAGGATCCCAAGATTCTTCCCAGTAACATTTACAAACCAAATACTAGACTGAATACTATACTCATGAGAACTTGCACTGACTTTAAAAGAGGCAAGCATAATTTGGAAAGGATTCTCCCTTCAGAGGGACAGCTTTCCAAAGTGGAGCACAACAGCTATTTTAACGAACAGCAACACTGAACAGCTGCTGCAAGTGATTCTGGAGTTAAGAAAAGGACTGAAAAGTCAGACACAGGAAATAAGGAAACATTATTTAACACAGAATAAAGTATGATAGATTCCTGCATATTTTTATTTTTCTTTCAGGAACTGTCAGGAGTACAGCTGAACCTAAGGCATTCTCATGCACTGACAATAGCCAGAGATGGTGAAGTCTGGGGAGGATTCCACTACCCACAGGACTGCAGTTTGTGAGCTGAGGGCCACATTCCAGCTTCTGGATCCATTCCACTTAACAGCCTACAATCCTAAAAAGGACATGACTATACAATAAAGTTACATTAATCAAGTTGGTTAAGTGCAGCAACAATGCTGCAACCTAAGCAACAAGAAAATGAAGAATTCCTCCATTTTTTCTCTTCTGTGAAAAGTTTTGGAACATTGAAAAGCATGTGGAAAAGCATATTATTTGTTCGTTTTCAACTGTCTCCTTATAAACCTGTGTTGTTTCATTTTTAATCTTAATGTAGATTTATCAAAACCCTAGTGTTACTTCAAAAGTTCAAAGCATGAATTAAGTCACCATATAAGATGTTTGGAAAAGGCACAAGGACTAAAACAGAAAGCAGATCCATTTCACTTCCCTCAGAAATAGAAGCATGCTCAAAGTACTGTCTTTTTAAACCCAATTTTAACTGGCTTTCAAACATTCATGTAAAAAGATGACAACAAAGCTTCAGTATTACTTGAGCTAAATAAAACCTGCAAACTGTACAGGGAGGATACTATTGCAGAGTTAAACAGCTCAGAATCTACCAGAGCTGAACCACACTGAGCTACTTCATTTCTAACAGTCATATCAAACTGCCTCTGCAATAGAAACAAGATTGGCAGGGAAGCAGATTGTCTTCTCTGCTCACTGTAGGGTTCCAATGCCAGCAGCTGAAATGCATGTTACATGTATTTTGCATGTTTGCAAATACCAAGGACTCTGCAAAGCAACAAAATCTGTAAAAAGCCTAGGGCCATTGCTAGGGGAAACCCTGAATGAGAACATGCAAGCATCACATCTGCCAAATATTCCTGTGACCTTTGCTCAAAAGAGCAATCTAGTTCTCCTCTGGCACATGTCCCTTGTCCTGAAGTGAGGGATGCCCCAAGTAAGACCGGGGAGGCAGAGCCCTTCATAAAAACAGGCATTTTGGTATCAGCATTCTGAGAGAAAAAAAAAAAGCCCTGCCTGATAGCTACAGTACATCATCAAGCTCTGGTTAGCAAGCACAATGTTTCAGAGATGCTGAACAGGAAGAGGGGTTTGGAGGGGGCAGAAGGGTAAAAATGGGATTCAGGCAACAGTTGAACAAATCTGCTAACTGGATGTGAAAAGGTCAGGCATCTTATCAAGAAACATACTGTAAAGGTCAGGTGAAGTATACAGAAGTAAGCCTAGGAGGAATGGCCAGCACACATGACCAGCTCCACCACTGTGACTCTGTATTTCCACCCTCCTTTTCAGTTTATCTAAGAGATCTGACCAACTTAAAAGCATCACTGAACTTTTCCTGTGTTCTTATTCAGACTAAGGTCCCTACCACAACTCGACCAACTGATTTCCTCAATGTCAAGAAGTGTTTCTATCAACAGCCCTGACTTATCATAAAGCAGGTGTTGAAATAAAGTGTTGGAGAAAAGGCTAGTTTGAGAACAAACAATAGACTATACTACAGTATTCCCATCTTGTCAACACCTCTACTTTGGTTTCTGTTGTGATCAACACATGCATGCATCACTTTCAGAGCCACTTTTAAAACTGCTGTTGAGGACAACAGCCAACCTACCATAACCTCCCGTTATCTCAGTTTCATTAGAACTGCTTTAGAACCACAGGGTAGTGGAGGTCAGAAGGGACATCCAGAGATGATCTAGTCCAATGCCCTGCTCCAAGCAGACACTCCAGTCCCTTACTCATCTTTGTGGTCCTTAGCTGGACTCATTCCAGTATATTAATCTCACAGTGGGGAGCCCAAAATGGGACACAGTACTTTACATATGAACTCAGCAGTGCTGAGTAAAGATGGAGGATCACCTCTCTTGACCTACAGTCTTCCCGATGCAGCCCAGGATGCTGTTGGCCACTATCGCCACAAGGGCACGTAGCTGGCTCACATTCACCTTGTCCCACAAAACCCCAGGTGTTTTATCTGCAAAGGGGAAAGGATATAAGCTACAGAACAGAAGGAATTCAGAACTAGTGCAAGAATGCAGACATTCCATGGAAACAAGGATCTCAGTGGATCCGTACAGTCTGACACGAAGTGATGGAGGAGGAATTTCTACTGAATGAATTGGGAGACTTGGCAGTGGGGACTTCTCAGGAAATTCATCTAAGCTTCCTGCTAGGAAAGCTGAAGCTAGAAAAGGACTTCAAGCCCCAGTAGAGAAGTAAGGTTTCCTGAACAAGCTGCAGCTTCTCTGCACCTCACTTCTGTCCTCTTCAATTTACGTAAGAAAACCTGCATGCCTCAGGGATGCATACGTAAAGTTTACAAAGGGAACAAAATTAGAGACATCGGAGCCAGACTTCTCAGAGGTGCAGAACAAGTGGATGAGAGACAATAGACAAGTTCTAAAAAGGGGAATTCCAGTCAGATAGTAGGAAAAAAATTCACTATGAGAACAGTTAACCACTGACAGAGAGGCTCAGATTATGGAATCTGCATCCTTGGAGCTATTCAGAAGTGGACTGGCTGAAATCCTGAGCAGCCTGATGTAAGCTGACCCTGCTTTGAGCCAGAGACCTCCAGAAATCCCTTCCAATTTATACAGTTCTATGACAAGCTCTAGGACTTACCACAGGTCAAAGAGACCCAGGAGACTCAAGTCTCATCCCCTAAGCCTTAGGCCTTCCTGCTTCACTGCAACTTCTAGACTGCCCAGAAAAAAAGCATACATGCTCCTCTCCCACTACCTTAGCTACATGGAAGTTCTTAAGTCCCACAGTTTGGTTTCAGCCACCATGACACAAACTGTGTACACAGCTGCTAGATCAGGGTGGTGGGCTCCTCAATGATTAAGTCCATTGTAATCTCTGGCAGCCATCTGTCAGCCACATTTACAGTAAACCCCAGCTCTCCTAGCATGTGTGGTCTGTGGGGATAATTGAGCACATAATTTATTCGATGAATTCAACCTCTTTTACCACTGACAGTATCTGTGAGCAGGTCACAGCCGTCTCCAGTTTCACTCCAGTACCAGCTTTTTTTATTTTTCTCTCTCCACATGATAGAAAAAACAAGCTGTTCTAACTGATCAGATACATCACCTGATACTGTTTCTCTATTACCTGAACTTGCAAGTAAAGACATATCTATTTAACATTAGGTTTTGCCCAATATTTACTTGGACAACACTGAGATTTATTTCAAAGTGCCAGAAAAATAACTAAATCATTAACCAGCCACAGAAAGTGGCACAAAGGGGCAAAGCAAACATGCTAAGGTAAAACCTTAATATTTGCACAGTACATTTTCGAGCAGTGCTCTGACAGAGGGAATTGAATCAAGAACTGGGGAGCTCAAACACTCCCTTGCTTCCTTAATCTCCATACCCTATCAGTGATCCTGGAAATGCATATAAATCTAGGTTTGTAGGAGGTATCCTCTCTTCAAAAGCCATAAAATATGCTTTCCTGCAAGTTGAAAATAACTTTTTATATTATTGCTATTCAGTGTTCCAATGGGTTAATTTTGTCTTCAAAAATGCCCAATGTTCTTGAGCCAGAATTGCCACAAAAAGCTGCCAAAGTATTTGGCTAGTCTCTGCAGCACTCATGGGTTTTTGCTGGTTTGGCTTCTCTAGAAAAGTCCATTTTCTTTAATAGGAGCTGACACAGCTTCTCCCCCACCCTGCTTTAAGAAGGCATTTTCAGTCGGAAAGATGACTAGATAAAAACACTGGCTGTCTAAACTGAGCACTCTGGTCTTTCTCTGCCTCCCCAAGCTGCTGTTCACCCTCGTACCCTTCACTGAAGGCATGCACAGCTGCAGGTCTTCAGCACCTCCACAGACCAGCCATCAAAAAAAAAATCTCATCTGTAACTTTTTTTATACTTTACCTTACACATCCAGAAGTTACGGATACTCAAGCCTATCTGTTATGCCTCAGAGACTTCGATATTGCCAAAGAGAAATAGAAAAGTGTAAAGAAAAGGAAACAGTATATTCAGTAAAGTCCATCACTTAATTACTTTTTTTAAACCTTATGGACTTTGTCCAGTGGCAGTCAATTAACTAGTTTTGTATTGCATAAGCAAAAAACATCCTTAACATTACCTTCCCCCAGCGGAGCCCCACAGTGTGACTTGTGCACATTGTACAATTAAAAGGACAAAAATCACGACTCTCCCATTGACCCTCCCATGCCAAGATCTCAGTGTTCTTCTCTCAGCCTCACAGTGACACTCTGAAGTATATTGTTTTCAGTTTGCAAAAGAAAACAGATAGTGAAAGCTCCATTTGCCCGTCGATAACTAGGGACACAAGCCAGACCAAAGTCACAAGGAATCAGTGGCAGAGTGGGGAATAAGGTCTACAATTCACAAGGTCCATCCAAAACAAACTATGCACTGGAAGCATCTCTTGACTGGCTGCTTGCAGAAAGATGGAGTTCTCAGTGCCCCTGACCACCAGGCCAAGCTTTAACTCCAGCTAAATTCACTTACAACACAGTCTTTTTGCTTCCTGAAAGTCAAGTTACACTGAGTCTCATGCAAGTTACCACTCAGTGCCAAGAAAAGGCCATGGAAAAAGGCTATAAGCCCACTGTGCTGACTTTCACAAAGACTGGCACCCGGTACAGACCACAGTGGAAAAGGAAAAAAAAAAGCTGCTCATCAGCTCATTACTTCTAGTTTCCAAACAGGACAGAAAGTAAAGCCAGCACAGACAGAGCTCAAGCTGCAAGGAGATAGCTGGCTTCTTGCCCAATACATGGGTTCATTTTTCTGAGGCCCCTTCAAGCTTCACACTGCTAAAAAAGGAAGTTGGAAAATGTTATACTGTAAACAAGAAATGCTACATCCCTCACTCCCTGCCTGGAGGGAACATCTCTAGGTAAGCTTCAGCCACCCTAAAGAAGAGGAGCAGGAGCTACAATTTCACCTAATTCTTGCTTCACCAAGGAAGCATGGGAATAGTGACCATCCATCAGCCGTTCCTATCGCTCACCATGTTCCTGGATGCTGCTAAAGAACTTGGCTGTAAAATACAGGTGTTAGGTTATACGACATCCCCTCCAGCTCCTTGAGGAACTCCAGATCCTGAAGAAAACACTATCCATCTCTTTTTTCATTTAGTGCTGGAACCACATGAGCAGAACCAGCAAGTGCATGTTTCCCTCCAAACCTTGCAGAATTGGTACAAAAACTAAGTATTTTCCCATTGCTACTAAAAATGGCAACCAAAAAATCCCTACTTGCACACAAAAGCCAGGTTTTCTTGCAAGGCTACTTCTGCCTGGAACTGCCATAGCACAGGCAACAAATGCTCCAGAACTCCATCGGCTCTGCTGCAAACATCCCAGTGGTCCCTTTCACCTTCAACCTTATGTTGCCCACTAGGAAACTCATTTCACAATACTGTGTTGATTTTGAGAATCTGACACTAGTTCACTGGATGGAGAATAGAACAAGCCCTTCACCCCAAGCTACTAAGCAGTGAATTCCAAGAAAACCCCTTCTTTCCAAAGCCGCAACCCCTCCCTGCTTAAGGCTTCAGGACCAGCGGGTGGGGAAGGCAGTTACACAACTGCTGCAGGAACTCAGGGGGAGAATGAATGTCAAAACTTGCTAAAACATGAACCCCGGAGCCTTGCAGATTCAGTCTCTAACATCCATCAAACATGATTAATTTTAACGTCACAACATTTTAATGTCAATTACTTTTAATGTCACTGCTTCTTATTTACTGGTGCAACCACATTTTAGAGCTGATAAGCGATTCCCCCAAAGAACTTTTAAGATCAAATAAATAAACAGTCAAAAAATAAATGCAACAAACAAGCAGCAGCCTGGTGCCTCCCTGCTATTGTAAGGCTCTTGGTGTGGTGAATCTGACTATTTCAAAGGCTGAGGCAGTTGAGAAATAGAGTATCTGAAGCTTTCGTATTTAGGACCAAATTACTACTTAGTAAAAATTCACTTCTACTCCTGTTTTTCTGCCTACATAATTTGGCTAATTGAAGACATCTGTTAGACATGTGGCTTGATCTAATTTACATTAGGCTAAGTCCTCAGACAAGGATATATTCTTTAGATGCTGCATACAGAATAAGACAGTCACGATTCTGGGCATCTTAAAACTTGTGTATACAAGACAAATAGAAGAGTATTTGAGACTTAATCTTTAGGTTATCAAGTGGCTGGGGAAAAACTGGACAGCTGAAGATGTTTTGCAAAGCAACAGGGATGTTAACTCCTCACATAATTTCAAACCCATTCACATGTTGCGAATTAAGAGCCTGTACTTGGATTCAAATTCCTCTGGTTTTCTATGCTCTTTGGTAGAGACTGAGCAGCAGCATAGAACAAAGAGGGCCAATGAAAGAACATACTCTATACCTACATATGCATAGTACTTTCTCTTTGCCTGCTACTCTGGAAAGCAATTAAAGTACCCTCTTCCTGATGCAGCATTCAAACAGCTGCTGTATATCCAGAAAGTCCATTGTTTTTAAAGACTTTATTCAGGCTGCAAAGACTTTATGGGTATAAACAGCAGGGAAAATTGATATGTGAACTTCTGTTGTTAAGCATTTTTTTTAAATAGCTGGAGAGGTTGACAAAACCTCAAACCCCATGTGATTTCTCAAAATAACAAAAGCAGCCTTGAATGTATCCTTACAATAAGTTAAGGGTAAGTCAGGCCTCTATGCTAATATGAAACTTAGATTGATACAAAAAAAGATATTTAAACAGACAAACTAAAGAAAACAAATAAACAGAAGAGTAAGTCAGACACCCACAGGGTCTTTTTTAGAATGTAAGAACTGACTTGCTCCACTCATTGACATACATTTATCTACCAACATCAGCACTTGCCACCTCACTTAATGGTAATACACTATGCAGCTCTGTGGAACTCCTCCTGTTTTACCTCAGAATGCATATTTTAAGCCCATAAGAGTTCAATGGGACATTTTAAGTGTATAGTTCCATCAATGCTACCAAATTAGGTCTCAATCCAGAATACAATTGTAAGAATGAAGTGCAACACACAATAGATTTTCAAAGTCAGAATAGACAAGTTTTGATCACCCAAGTTTTCAGCATAGCAGAGACCACACACATAACCATGTTGTCTGCAGGTTGACAGTTTGCAGTTCTATTAGCATCTCTTACCAAGAACTAGCCCTACTTGCTCCACTGACAGACTGCTTCAGTGGCACATAACTCCCTGGTAATTGCTTCAGTCTTTAGCTTCTATCCTGCCTTCATCAAGGTTCAACTTCTAGCTACCGGCTCTTAAAGACCCTTGTTTAGCATGAAGCAGCCTTAGCTGTCAGCTGATGTTAGGATCCAGGGCTCATTCAGAACTGCGGATGGGATTTGCATAACTTAAGTTCTCTCCCTCTTTTCAGGGAATCAATCACAGCACCCCACCTCTTGGTCTGGGCAAAGTCTCTATCATGTCATCCTTTGTCTGTTCACCTGGACACACTGGTGCTCATAAAATAAATATTTACAGGTAAGCAGGTAAAACTTGAGAGGTGCCAAGAGATGCCAGACAGCACTTTCTGACAGAGCTTTATGTATGGACTATGCTTGCTGTCAGACAAAGTCATCTCCCAGTCTCAAACAGTTCACATTCCTTCCTTGAGCTAAATGCCACTTGGCTGCATTGTTTTAGAGTCTAAAAAAAAGTAGCCTTGTGCCAGAGGTTTACTGCAGAGACCTTTACCCTGACACAGACTAAGCAAGACTCCCGAGGCACAAGCTCCTAAACAAAGGACCACATTCCAATTATTTACGCATTTCTTCTGTCCTGAACCAGCCAGAGAAAAAAGTTCATGGCTGTGAGAGTACAGGGACATCTGGAAGGCCAGCTCTTCAGAAAATCACCTGAGGCTACACGAAGCTTCACAAAGCCAAAGCTCAAATTCCTCAACAGTTTCCCTAGCCTATTTTTGTTTCAACTCCTATCAATCTGAGAAATTATGCAGCCTGTCTTCCCTATTACAGCCGACTCAGATCCACTGAAGTTCAGCAGTTCAGACCTATATACCCAGTGTCCATGCCTTTTATTTATACTCAGATATGGGCCACGAAATATGCTCTCCAATAAAATCTCAGTAAGCTCACACTGAAACACATCTTTGGCAAGTTTCCTTCATAGATTGGTTCCCTCTTTCCCATGGCAAGCTGGGTACGTCATCTCAAGGAGGTGTATATGCTAAATAGCATCCCAGTTTCTCCTCTGTGCATATAGTACTTCTACCAGGCACTTAAAATCCATTAGAAGACAGACTTGCAATCACAGTGGGCTTATAATAGAACAGTAAGCCTGCAGTACCAGCAAAACCTGACACACAGTCCTTTCCCACAACCTGAGAAAGCAAAAAAGACTTGAGTTTGCAGTCCTTTAAACAGACTTCCACCTTTCCCTTCCTGAAAGGTCTAGTCCCACAAGGCAGAGGCTACTACTGAAACTGGCATCATCAGTGGCTGCTTACCCTTGGTGAGAAGGCATGACCGTAAGCACCTAGTGTTGTAATGTTACAGACTGGCAAAGGCAGAAGACACATTTTGCTCAGGAATGCACAGAAATAGAGTATCTGGCTACCAGAAAATAAATTTGAGGTGCTTAACTTGTATTCAGGAAGACATTACATATTTAAAAAGCTGAATCACAAGTTACATTAGGTTTATTACTGCAAGTATATAAATGCATCATTTTTCCCTAACCACCTAATATTCAGCAATAAGTTTCCCAGATAAGCACATGATTCCACATACTGTCAGTATGGAGTTTCTTCCGCCTCCATTTAATACTGGACCATTTTTAAGTGAAACAGTCTTATACATAAACTGTCAGTCTCATCTGGTTCAGTAATTCCCAACTCCTTATTTCGATGTTTGCTCTCAGGCAGGAAGAGTCTGACTCACTGGCTGAATCTATGCAAGAGAAGTGAAATACTTATTAGGGTTATTGCAGAGTTTCTAAGGCATCTGTCAGAGTTTGATGCAACCATGACAGCTCACAGAACTGAATCAAGGGTATGAATAACTGTGGCAAAACCTATGGGCTGACAGCAGGAAGTATGGCTAAATTAGTATATTAGTTATTTGGGGACTATAAACATCAGGAAAAAACTGGCCAGGGAAGAGTCTCTCTTTCACCCTGTTCCTGTATTCTTTCTCTCAGACCAGCTTCTAATACTAGAAACAACATAACAGGCTAAGTGGGTTACCTAACCCTTAATGTACTAATTCTGTAACACATGCTTATTGCATGGTGGCATTCTGCCCAGGACACCATGTTAATGTGAGAATCTTGCACTGACAATTAACATGCCTATTTGCTCTTTCTGCCATATCTGGAGTGACAGGAGATATACACCCCTCACTTCCCTGAGTTTCAAGCCAGAGTTTACCCTCCCAGCCTCTGCCTCCTGTACTTCTTCAGACCAGAAAGCTCAAATGGAAAAGTTGAAACAGTTTCATAACACTGCAAATACTTTATGTTCGCTTAGTAGAGAAAGGAAAAATAAAATGGCTCCGTACTGTAGATAACAGCAGTTCATTGGCCCCAGACCACACAAGCCTCTGCATCTGGCCCTCGTTAACATCTAGAAAGAAACTCAAAGTGTCTGCCAGGCAATTGGTGTTATTTAACATTTATGCAGAGTAAGCTGGGTTGCCCACTTGCAGGGTTCCCAACTGATCCTCAAGGATCATTTGGGATTATTATAGGTACCAGCATGACTGGAGCAGGCATAACAGGGTATCCCCAAGTATGACACAGTCCGGTTTGTGGTGAGGCCAATTCCCTTGATCAGCCAGCTGCTTCTGGCATCCTTCAGGATAGAAACTGCTAGTTGGGGGCGGGGGTGTGTGTGTGTGTACACGCGCATGCAAAGGGAGGGACACTGTCATGGGTTTGCTCAGAAATGTTTTATTCAGGCTGTTTATCCTCAAAAGAACATCTTCCTTTTAGATTAAATTATCTGGATTCTGTTTCTTCTAAACACAGGAGACAGGACTCAAGCATTTCCTCTTTTAGTTGAGTATTGCCTACAAAATTTATAAAGAATTAAAGTAAGGACTTGCATGGCTTCTGAAGATTTCAAACTCTTCTTCCCTAAATGCTGAAAGAGTTGGCTCTGTCAGAGCACTTACATCTCAGTGGCATTAAATACAAATGCAAAGAGACCAGCTATAAGGTCTTTGGAAATGGCAGGCTGATAAAAACCATAATCAAACTATTTACCAATACTCTGCATTGTCTGAGTACCATAAACCACATTGTATAATGAGACATTTCCCTTTTTACAGATGCGTAAACGAAGGCTCTAAAAGGTCTTGTAAAGCCACCTACTGGGATTACAGTTGAGATGAGAGAGTTAATGAACAAGAGATCTGAACCTTACCAGTGAATGGCTTCATCCCGATAGACTACAGTCACCACTGGAACTGGAAGCAAAAAACAGATTCCTGCCTTGCCATCTCTTCTCCTTACAATTCTCTCTTGCTGTAAAGATACTACCAAGTTTTACATGCCATTTTCCATGCATTAGTCACACTGTACTTCTTGAAGGAAGTCTCTATCTCTACCTGAAACACAAGGGAAATGTCTTGCGCAGTCTTCCAGAAGACCTGAAAGCCAGGTCTCCTGGCTCCTCTGCCTCTGACAAAGAGGCTCCTCTGACAAAGCTCCTCTGCCCATAAGGCCAGCCCATCTCAACATTCATAGCACAGCTCAGGACTGATGCAAGTCTAATGTTCCAGTATCTTTCATCTCTCACAGCTGCCCAAGACATTTTCCCTGGCATCTACTCTGAATGTTCATATATTATGTACTACTTCTGGATCAGAGGGGGATGTAGAGAATATATGAACAGTGACTGCTATTTAAAATGTCTGCAGAAATAACATTTATCTGCTACATCAAGTCTTCCTTGTCTGCACAATATGAACATAACCGATGGTGGGTGTTCATAAAGCATGCGTAATCATTACCCTGCTCAATTCCTGTTGTTACAATACATGGTTGGCAGTAAGCGCTGCCCATTGCAGGGCTCCACCAGCTCTCTGTACTAAGGGAATTCTTCATGTTTTGTTTTTAATTCTGCATCATAATCAGGCTCTCATTTTATGCATATTGTCTCAGGATATTTTTTCTTTCTTTCACATTGTCAGTCTGCTTGCCACATCCTTGCTGAAGGGGATTCCTCACCAAGTCCTTCTCTTGGTAGGGCAGGATGGCCTCTTTTAGTTGAGGATTACAGGCTCTGACAGTGCTGACACAGAAAAATAAAACCCCAGAATGATTTAAAGCAATGAGCAGGGCTGTTCCCTCAAGATCAGGAACATACAGCCACTACTGTCCTCTCCTCCTGTAACTCAGATCCGATCTAAACCTGGCTATTTGTAGACCTTGCCCAGAGAGAGCAAGTCACAGACCCTTTGACAGCCTCTACCCTATCACACACTCTTCACTTGCTGATAAGATAATCAATTTTTACTAACAAGGAGACCACACACTGCGTGGTGTGGTCTAAACTAAAGCATTTATGGCTCAGCGTCACAACAGAAATGATACTAACTGGGACGTTAATGTAAAGGGATGAAGATACTTGATATATTCAATAAAAGCCAAGAATGTCACAAACGTAAATCCAGGGCAATTAGATCATGCCGCCAGGCAGATCCATACTGAAAGGGTGCTAGAACATATCTCTTCAAGAATTGAATATTAAGTGAGCTCCGTTCCAATACAGATGCTTTAGAAAAGCAGAATTCATTTGCTTTTTTAGTGTTTTTTTTTTTTCTCCATTATACGAGATCATAAAAAATGAAGAAGCATTTAAGTCAGCAGCAAGGACAGAAAAGTAGTGCCAATCCCTCCCTGAATAAGCTCTTCCCTTGCAGGAACAGGAAATTAATGTCCCTCCCAAGGGCTAAAGATGTTCCTGTGCCAGGCTCACTACATCAGGTGCTTTCACTGGAGAGGGAGTTTCCACCCCACTGCTATGACACTGCCAGAATCTGGAGATTTACAGGAAGCATACTAGACCCCAAAGGTTACGAAGCCTAAAATCACAAGAGAAGATAGGCACATAGACTTGAGAGAGCTTCAGCATACCCAAAGCATGTCTCACTGGAATGAAGGACACCAGCAGCTATTGAAGTCGTTATTTTTCTGGTTAGGATAGGTTCTCCATGCACATGGTTGCAGAAAAAGAAATACTGAGAGGACCCCTGAGGACAGGGACTAAAAGGAAAGCTACAGCCAGACACAAAGCATGCTGCACACACGGTTTTCTACCACATGGTATGGGAAAGGCCACAGCTCTGCTCTTTAAGAAGGGAAGACAGGCAGGAGTGGCACAGCCAAGGTTCTTACATGTGTCATATGGAATTGCAAAGCAATAAAAAGTATTTGCATTCAAAGGATTCTCCTCAGTGAAGATAGCCTTTGTCAAAATAAAGGATATGCCTCTTGCCCAGCACAGCCTCCATTAAGTGATGGCTTTAAAGTATATGGAAAATGCCCAGTATAGCCATTTCAGCAGTAGTAAATCACTTACAGCAAACAGCTGTTTTTTACTTAACATATTTTTGAGCAGGGGTAGGGTGTACCATACACCACTATTATATTCTGTAAAGCTAAACATGCATGAATTATCAGTGCATTGGTTTCTGGAAACAAAGAACAGAGCAGGGAACAGTCTACATCTTCAGTCACCTCAGAGCACCACTAATAAGGGAGAAACAAATCACAAAATGCCAATATTATCTAACTGGCTAATTTAAAAAAAATCCTTCTACATGCATGAGTAATCAACTCCTCTCCCCATCTTTTTGCTTAAATATGTTTCTAAGGAAAAGGTGAGGGGCAAATAAGGAGAGAATGTATCTAAGCAACATTTTAATTCCCTTTAAAAAACTAGTATACAAGTTCTGAGAGCTGACAAAGCCAGTGTAAGAACATACTTTAAGAACTGTTTTTACTCTTTCCTAGATTTAAATGTCTCTATGACAGGACTGATTAAAGAAGATATTTTTGAAAATGCCCATGTAGCATGCTTTCAGAAAGGTTTCTAAAGGATCTGTGTTCAAGGCCTAACAGAAAAAAAACCTAAATTAGTCCTGAGCACTTGGCAGGAATTTGTGGTGCATGCACACTACCCAAGGTGTGGCACAAGTCTGCTCCATGCTACAGTAAATCTCTTTTGCTAGCTAAGCCAGCATGAAATAAAAAGAAGCACAAGGAGCTCAGGCAAAGAGAGAGGAGAGACATAAGAACCAAACCCAGGAATATTTGAGTCATTCAGAAAACATATAATCTTGGTGACAGGCTGACAGAAGGATTTTTACCACCTCAGGCCTTCAAACCAAGCCTTGGCTGTCTTTCTGGAAGAGATGTTTTACTCAAGCAACCAAAATGAATGCAAGGATAACAATGAAATCCTCTGCTCTCCAATATACTCTAGCGACCTTCAACACTGCCCTCAATTTCCTTCTAACTTTACCTTTGAAGAGGGGCAGAGTTCTTTCTGCAAGACTGCTTGAAAATACCCATCACCGTGTGTATATCACAACATCCCAAAGCTTTCTCAGATATGCCTGTATAATAGATTTCTGTTACATATTGTCCTGTGGCTTTAACGTGCTGAAATGCAGAGATGCTCAGAAGTCCAATAATCCTAACCGTACACTACAGGGCTGCTCAGTAGTTAGGACCACTAGCAAAGTATACAAAACTTGCTAGCAGATACTGCTTTGTGAGCCAGCCAGAACAAGCCTATTTTACATAAGCCCACAACAAGCGAGCACCCTTGGCATCCCATCTGAAAGGTTGTTTTCAGATGTCCGAATACCTCAGGTTCCCAACTTCATTGCCTTCTCCCTGCATGAATTTACGCTCTAGAATTACATAAATAGATGCTATCCTAGTGCATGGCTTGTTTAGACAGCAAGCAGGAAGAAAACTAGGTTTAAGACATTCTAGATTGCTATGCAAGCTTTTAAGTCCACAGTGTTGTAGGGAACAGTACAAACAGGTAAAGAAACAGTCCCTGCCTCAGTGCACTTATAACCCAGCAAATAACCATCCTAAATACTTCCATGTGGTGCAATAAGGCCCAGTTTGTTCCACTGACATTCTGGTGCTGGCTCCCCTCCTCTTTTCTGGTGCTTTCACAGAAGAGGATATGGGGCAGGGGAAGATGCTTGCCGACAACTTGAAAAACAAACACTGGAGCCTCCACTGCATTCAATGCCTTTTACTAATGGGTATGTACTCATTGCTACCCCACAATGGAAGCAACATGCCCAGGGCATTACGAAGTATGAAAAAGATGCAAGCTGCAGTTATTAGAGGGAAAAGTATTGTGCAATGCAGGATCATTAGCTCCACAGCAGAGGAACCCAGAGTTTTGAACTTTTCTTGTACCAGGTCATCTTGGGTCTGAATTAACTAACAGCTGCAGAATCATCTCTTCTGCTTACTCCAGGGATAGCCTTGGGCTAAATGGAAGGAGCTCTGACAAAGCCACATAAGTTGGGATCCATTTACCAGAGTGGCACTGATGAGAAGACTCCTGAACTACAACATTATCTTCACCCGTTAAATTAGTGCCTGACATTGCTTAACATACTATCACTTCGGAGTTTTGCAGCTCCATTTCTACAGGGATTTCAAAGCACTTCATAGCTCATGAGGGCAAGGTTGCTGCATTTGTGAGTGCTCTTACACTTAGTCTGCAGAACAGCAGCTGAGGCACAACGCAGTTGAAACCACCATTTGAAATCAAATACATCCCCAAAACTTTGAATGCTTAAAGGACACCTGACAGCACACAGTTGGTGGCACCAAGCTCACTTGCCTCTTCAGAAGTACTGAGCCTTTGTAACACTGAAAATGGAGACACTCAAAACTAACAGGCATTTAAAAACGGAGCCTGAATTACTAAATTACTGAGTCCCTGGCCAAACCAGGAATGGAATCTAGACATTCTGAATGCTGCTTTGACCAGAAAGCACTCAATTGCTTAACATTCCCCTTTGGAAAATAATTTTTTTAAAAAATCCCAGCATTTGTTAACCCAAAAGCTATGCTTTGCCTGGTTGAAATTCCCTTTGTCTCTAGGCAAGAGCTTGAAACAATGGAAATGAAGAGGGGTTTTGCCCACAGCACAAGCCGTATTAGAACAAGACAAAGCTGTACTTTGGACACATCCATCCAGACTGGATGGATTCAGTAAAACAGTTCCTTACGTGAAAGGCTGAGACTCCTAGGGGATTAGCACCAAGCTCTCTGCAAGTGCCACCTCAGTCGCATTCTGTGATGGGTGTCTGCTATGGAATCGACCTAGTCCAGGCATCAAAACAGAAAATGCCACAAAAACATCAGAGCTGATGCCCAGGAATACCTCAAAGGTCTCAGAACAAGAATAACGGCAGATTGCTCATCTGGAATTGAATTTCTAAACTTTGCTGACAAAATGTACATGGTCTGCTTTGTGCTCAAATAACAAATAATAGCCAGCATTTGTACGTTACAGCAGCATCAGTTCTACAACAAGACACACGGGTCTTTCTTTACAGGAAAATGGATGAAGCTGGCACAGGCAGCTCTCAGTGACATCCAACCCCAGGCAGACCAGAGTAAACACACAAAAATGAGGAACACTACTACCACTTGAGGAAAAACAAGGGGTTTATGGCAGTAATAAGTAATCACCAGAACTTCATTCAGACCGATCACCAATACATATCATTCACACTTTAATAGTAGAGGGCCATGGATCCTTAGTCACCACAGCAAGATAAGCATTCATTTGATGCCGCTTTCAAAATCTGTTCAGGTCCAGCATGCAACTCCTATTGTAAATTGACTCAAGTTCCTCAATACCTGGCTCCTAATGTCAGATCAGGTCTGCTGCTCATGACCTATTAGGTGCGTCTGCAAAGCCCTGATCAGAGCTGGGGCCTTTTAGGACTATTATAAAACAAATAAAGCAAGCAGTTGCTAATACCACCTACACTCAGCAGGCCCAACTTCACTCACAGCATGACTAAGGAAATTAAAGGCTTCACTAAATCTGATGGAAAGCTGCGACACCATTTTAAGACTGTTTTTACACTTGAGCAGTCTGAAGTAATGCTACCAGAGACATCTGAACATTAGTGAGCGTCCCAGTTCCCATTGGCAATCATGTGCTGCTTCATTTTTTTTTTGAAGGACAAAACAATAGCTTATAGGCTCACCACTGAATAAAGCATGCTGCATCAAATTTTTCACTTCATGTACCTAGAAGTCAGTCAAGTTCCCTCAGCAGACTCTCGTTTCCCATTTTGAGCACACTAAGCCGTCTGCTTTCCACAAGCAGTGCTTTTGCATGCTCATGTCTTACAAGACCCACAGAGCATTTAAGTAGGCATTTACCAAAGCTGCATGTTGTTGCACTGAGTCCTAGTGCCAGTTAATGCCTGGGGAAAATGAAGCAATTTCCTTAATACTACTCAACAAGGCAGGATCCTCAAAAGGATCCCCAGCACCCCACCAGACAGCAGCCTCGAGTCCCACTTCAGATTTTCTTTGGAATTACCCTACCGCAGCTGAGTTCCAAATCTGGCGCTCTACCTTTTTCTGCAGAGGTTTGATAAATGGTCCTTTGTTCAGAAAAAAAAAAAGCCCTGATGTTGGAGAACATGGCTCCTTTTTCCTCTTGTCCCTGGAATTGTGATTGGAAATAATTGGAAGTGTCACTGGAAGTAATCAGAAGTGACAGTCCCTGGGCTATAAGGCTTTTGCTTCAAGTCTAACGATCCCCCCGCAAAACAAAACCTAAATTTAAACAATGAAGTCATAAAGTGATTTGCCTTCAAGGTTGAAAACCCTGCAATTTTTTTTAGAAAAAAAGCGCCTGACTGTTTTAGTTCAATATTCAAGGCTTGCTGTGTTATATGAAAGACTTCCCCCTGCACAGGAAAAACACCTCACCATTTCATGGGACTCTGCAGCCCTCCCCCACAGAAAAAGGCTGATATCTATACTAAGCACTTCTATGGCCTTTAAAATTTTATCAAGCCTTTAACAGAAAATAGCCTAAGCAGTCTGAGCTATGAGACTCAGCCAGCATGCATCTCAAATATTCCAAATACTGGAAAACCACCTAGTGCCGATATATTTGCTGAGGCACAAAGAAGGGAAGAGAATGGAGCCTCCCTTTTCCACGTTCCAGTTCTGGAAAGGCCTCTTACCAGCCCAGTTTGTACAAAATGCCATCCAGGCACATAGGGAGAGACAGTCTCTGCTCAAAACAACTTAACAGCCTAAATAGCCAAAGAGTAAAAGGCACAAGGCAGTGGAAAAAATCTACAGAGGGACCAACATGACTCGCCAAGGTCTAGAACAGAGCAGGAACTGCATCCAGATTCCCAGCCCATGCACTGACCACTCCTTAATGCTTTCCTGAGCTGTTGCTTTTTGCTTTACCTTCAGATACTCCATACCATTTCCCTCTACAAAACAGCCTTTGCAAGGCATTGCCACTGACAGTACAATATTGTTGGAGTTACGATGCCACTGCTGCTAGTTAAAATACTGTAAGGAGCAGTTAAATTCTGAGTGAATGCTGGTGCACATACTTTAAGACAGACACACAAATATTCCCCTTCATCAAAAGCCACAGGGAAGGACAGGGGACTCCCACTTACCATCTAGTGTAGCTGGCTTCCAGGTTCTGTTCTGCCAAGCACAATCGACACCTTAACTACAAATGACTACTCCATAGGTATATATGCTAGCTAGAAAGACCAGCATTTCCTTTCTTATGCAGAACAAAGTAATTCAGAGATTAACGCACAGCCCAGAATTTCCTTTCTCTGAGGGCTCTTCTGGTAACAGCAGCCATTCACACCGTGAGTGGTGTTTCTCAGTACATTGCTACTAAAAAGCCATTAATACTTTATCAAGAATCTTATTACAAAGTAAGGATAAATCACACCTTCCCATCGCCTAGATGTCATCCCTCCAGACAGCAGCTCAATGACCTCAGCTTGATAAATTGTAGCTGAGGGATTCATCTGTTGGTCAATGACCCACCCACCACTACTTCTGCTCATGTTTGAAGACATATTAAAAGGAAAATGGCCTTAAGTCAGAGCTGCAAGGGGTCAAGACATGTAACATAATGCGACCTTGCCTTTAGGCAGTGTACACCCACCTATGCCTTTGCTTCTTCCTCTATTAGATGGTCTTTATATTCTTCTCTACCCAATATGGCCCTGCTGGACTGAATTACCCAAAGCTTTATACAAGCATGACACTTATCAAAGCATGCTACAAAAGTAACAGTGCAGTATTACGGTAGACCAAACGCATCCTCACCATGGTCATCAGTGGCCTCTAACTATGCACACTCCATTTCAAAAGGTTGTTTCCAGGAGAGCAGCCTCTCTTCTGCCACTGCATATTATAAGCACCACAAAATTTTCACTGACCTTTTCCTACCAAAGGCAGTTAAACTGCAGGCACCAAGCTGAACTTCAACCTTTCTACTTCAGTCAGGAACAATTCACATACACTAAGGCTTCATACTCATTTTCCATCCACAAAAAGGGATGTCAGTTACACAGAAGAGACAGGCTGAAAATATACTGTAATGTACATTGATTCCAGTAGGACAGCCATTCTAAAATCATGAATCTGGGTCTGGCCAATTAAGAGAAATGCCAAGTAACAACATTTGCCCCTAACCACCAAATGCTTTCCTAGGGAAGATGAAGGAGCAGATGAGGACAGGACTTGTGAATGTGATAGAAGACCATGAAACAGCCTTTGATGCATCTTACAACTCCTCAGTCCTCTTTGCAACTATAGAGCTACCTAACAAGTCACATGAAGAAACAGAGGTACCAAAAAAAGTGGCTTGAGAAAAGCCTAGCAATGGTGCTTTGCTGAGGCAGGGCAGTACCCATCCTCCTCACACTGCCCAGTTGCTTTTCCCGGTACTTCGTGAGCTTCTGGGAAAAAGGATCAACTTTCTTCTGGGTTGCTAACCCACTGCTAGAGCTCCCAGTCACTATTGCATACACCTTCTCTCTATTCTTGCCCACGGAAAAGCATGTTTTAGGCAAGGTTTGAACACCTGGCTGGCAGAGGTGGGGAATACTGAAGAAGCAGACTGAAGGGAGAAGAGATGAATATAGAAATGCACCTTCCTCAGTTCTGTTGACTTTCCATCACTTGGTACATTTTCCATTGTTGTGCTTCCTGCACTGCCATTTCTATATCCTCTGCTATCCTGTCATTTCAGTATCTATTCACAGACCTCAGTGACCTGACTTCACCCTTGGCTTTTTGCTAGGCTGCTTCTGTAAACTAACCATTTCTAAAAACAGATGAAGAAACAGCTTTGGGGAAAAAAAAGACCCATTCATATTTTAGACAGGGCACCGCCAAGTTCTCATTGCACCCAAAGTAGCCTCTTTTGTAACACATTAGTGCATGCAAGATAGGCACAATATTTGGTACATGAAAGCCAAACTTTCTCTGCAAGTGCATAAAATACATTACAGATACACAAGCAGTAACTACTGCCTTGACTAACACAGGGGCTTTCTTGTTTTAGTTTGAAATCTAAGGTATAATTTGACTAACGCTGTGGGGACTATTTCTGAAAAGGCACAGAAAGCAGCTTGCAGCACTCCATTGGTACTAGACACACTTGCAATCATTGTGTGGCGTAGCAAGCACACTTACACACAAAAGGTTTTTCAAATACACACAAGGCTTTGTCAGAGTGACTGTTTACATTTCTTTTCAGGCAGTTCCTGAATACTCAAACAAATCCCAGATTGCAAACCTGCTAAGTTCTCTATAAAGCCCTGTATTTGCCTTGAGGAAAACAGGGGCATTTGTTGTGATCCTGAGGATAAACATCAGGATATCTCCAAATCAGTTGTGCAATGACATTTCTGGGAAGCTTGTGCTGCTTACACAAAATGTCCTTCTGAAGTGGGCAAGAGTACCCCACAGAAACAGACCACAGAAACAGACTATGTGAAGGAGGCTAGGTCCAGGGTGGGCACAAAGGCAATCACCAGTTGTTTTCTATGGGAAATTTAGAAGAGTTGCCTCTCCCTCCGCCCCCAGCTCTATTTCCCATAAAATGAATTAATTTTCAGAATTTCAACTCAACTTTGGCATGCTGCTTTTCTTCCCTCTGGAAGGTTACCTTTTTTCTCCTTTTCTTCCTCAATGGTAAAACAGAAAAACCAGAAAGGATAAAAATAATCCCCCAAATAAACTTTTTTACATGTTAAAAATCCAAACTCTTTTATATGAAACAAAGCACTATTGGAAAAAAATAGGCCATTTCTTATCAGGTATCTTGACAGAAAATATTTGATGCAAACAGTCCCTGGCTTTAGAAGAATTTTAGTGTCTCACAAGGAGTCTTAACCCTGATATTCCCAGATAGCAACTCAATTACACCTAACTCCTTTGAATTCCCCTTGTAGTGCCAAATGGATACACTGCTTTGCTCCCTTTCCTTAGGTATTCCTGTAGTGTCCTATTAAAGAGCACTCTGCCCGATCCTAGAACTAAATTCACACTACTGTAACAGGCTGAATCTTGCGTACAGTTGACATTTTGACTGCTTTTCGAGTTCTTATGACAGAAGTTAGTTGTCAATTAGCAGTTATATGAAGCTGTCCTTGGGAGAACACTTTTGAGCTAAATACACCAAGACATCACCTGTGTTCCTTCAGAATCCAATGACACAAAGAGAAGGTGAAAGCTACACAGCAAAATCACACACAAAATTGCTTTTCAGATACAGATTCTTTTTGTACTCCACTCCTGAGCCAAGGTGTGTTTTTGTTAAGTGCTGTAAAAACATGGGGCAAAATCCTTGTCCCACCAAGCTTCTAAGTACACCATGAACCAAAGGCAATAGAGAAGGAGCCATGAAAAAATAGGAAATAGCAAGTTTATTATATACTGTTCCTTACCAGACAGAAGTCTGGGAAATACCCAGAAAAATCAGCAGAAGTTTAAGATCCATCAGCTTAGTTTTCAGGTTGTATAAAAGTCTTCCTTGCTTAGTTCAAGGCAGAAGCATTACATTAAAATTAAAAACTTTCCAGTAGCCTCACTGGAAGCAGGAGTGCTTTTTCTTTTTTACAATAACACTGCAGTGGTTCTTGGCTTTGCTGGAGTGTAGCATTGCAAGGGCTTAAAGAGAAGGATCTCAAGGAGATGCGATAGGGCACACTGCAGGTTGCCTATGCTCTTAAAGCAGGAGAGAAGGCCAGAGTCAGCATACCAGAGCACAGCCCCAGGCTGACCTACCACTGCCAAATGCTGCAGAGCTGCTTCCATATCATAGATTTTCAAGTTCGAAGTCTGGTGAATACCTAGGCAAATGCATGCTGTCAGACCCAATTGCTTATGCCAACAGGCACTGGAAGGATCTGCACCATAACCTTTTTCCCAGTCCAGTGAGACAATCAGTCTTGGTGTTCAATGCAGCAACTGTATACCCCTGGGACAGCACTGTAAGAGAGTCATCGACCTCAGAGCTTAGCAGGCAGAGCTCAGCTGCATCAGTACAAAAGGTGCTTTTGCTTTTACAGCTGCACCCACTCTAGCGACATCACTCCTGTATAACATATACAGATTCTAACACACTGAACACCTCTGTCAGACAGTCATAAGTCAGACTCAATGTGTGCTGTGGTGAGGAACCCCTAAGACTAATGTAAAGGTTCACTGCCAGCAGCAGGACACCCGAAAGCTGGATGACTGATTTGGCTTGGCACATCTATTGTTTTGAATATTGAACCCATTGGCTTCTGAAGGGCAGAGCACATACCCTAGCCAACAAGTGAAGAAAAAGCATGTAATACGAGTGTCCAAGCCAGGCATACAAACATTACACATGTGAACATATTTGATTACAAAAAAATTAGCTCTATTCTAATGGAAGACTCATTAAAAATACTCAAAATTGACAGCACCTGAAAGTTTAAACCAATTCAGTAAAGCACTTCAATGAGAGCATTTCCTAGTTTTTTTTACTGCCTGAGAAAAGCAACATTCTATTAAGAATTTTCTACCCTCAGAAGTGAAGAATCAGGTATTTCCCTTGGAAATTTCCACCTCGATTCTTAAGAGTGCAGTATTACACAAGGAGTTTTAAACAATTTGACCAGCTATGGACAGAGATCAGGACTTGGATATCAAACACTTGCATGTAGGCACACACATTAACAATGCATCACTTTCCACTCCTCATTCCATCCTGCTTCACTTACCTAGCCTTGAGTAGGGAAGCATGGTCATGCTCTTGCCCACACTTACAAAAGTCTGTCATCTTGTCTTGTTTTAAAAGTTTCCCTAGAACTAATTGCCTCCTGTTTCCTGTCTCCTCACACCACTGTTCACTTTCCCCAGAGAGATAAACAGTATAAAAGGACTGTATACATTAACCATACTATTAGTATGTTTAATAAAGAAAACCCAAAAACCCAAACCAGGCAACCTTTCTTCCAAGTCTGCTTGGCTTATCTAAATGCCTTTTCCTCACACTAGTCTATCAGTTTATCAGCAAGAAAAGCAAGCCATCATTGGCACTTCTGTACCCTTTCATTGAAGAAAAATCAATTAAACTTTCTCTAGCTAGCAAGTGAGACTCCCCAGCCTCCTTGTTTTCACGACAATCTAGGAACAGGGAACCACAATACTTCCTTACTCCTCCCAAGAACATGCTTCTAATGTTTCTGAATGAAGCTGGACACAGAGCAGAAAGACCAAGTTACCTGTTGACAAGACAGGTAAAGCATGGGCAAGACAAGGGGCAGTTCAATGACTAATATAGTACCATGAAACAAAACTTTCCACGTTTTGCTGTGAGCATTGGGAAGCCGCTTATCCTCCCCTCACCAGTGCTTGAACAACTCCCACAGAGAGGCTGAGAAACTTGGTTTATGGGTGAGGGCATAAGCTGTTTAGGGCAGGGACTGCCTTTTGTTTTGTGTTTATGTGTTACCAGCATAGTGGAGATGCCTAGACGCAAAAGACATAAGAATAATTATTATGAAGTCCATGATGTTTTATAGATAAAAGCAACACTAGTCATGCAAAGGTAAATTGTCATTTCGTTACAGCCAAGAGCACCTTTTACCTGGCAACATCTTATTCCTTTTGCTCCAAGCCTTCAACATACAGGAAAGTTCAGCACCTGAATAGGGTTGGTGGAACAAAGACTGTAGTTCCATTTGCCTCCATCAGCGAGGTAAACAACCTACCTTTGTCTCCTAATTTCCACAGATCAGCTTTCTCAGCCATTTCTGCAGGGCTGACCCAGCCCAAAGACCTCTGGCAGAAGCCTACCTGTTCATTCCGACCTTGCTGCCTCATCTCCCGGAGTTGTCTTTAAACACTATCTCCACTGTCCTGCGACAAATAAGCAAGGCAGATGTGCTGGGCAGACAAACTGCCGCCTGCACTCCCTCCCCTGCAGATTCTGCAGCACATTCAAGCCCCCATCACACTCCTACAGATAAAACCTTTGCTAGCAGCAATCCATAGAGCAAAAACCTGTTTCACGATTTATTCAGCAGCTCTACAAGTGCTGCCAGTCTTGCAGATATCTAGAAATCTGGTTAGTCCATGTTCCACACCTGTGAGACTTAAGGAACAGGGCTGTCCCCTGCAAGACTAATTTATTGCTGCCCAAAAACTGTATTCTACCTGTGCCCAGCCACATCAGTCCACTACCCTGTGGGACTCAACTCCTCCCAGGGAATCAAAGACCAACGGACTTCTTCATACTTGTACCCACGTTCCTCGGGGACAGGACCCAGGAATCACTGCCTCTGCCCAGCCACAACAGATTTCGAAGTTGTCTGCCTGTCAGCACGATCTGGTGAGCAGAACAGAGACAGAAGCTCACTCATCACATTACAGTGCCTCTGGAGATGCAGAAACCCAGGCTGCTTCCGAGCCAGTCTTGTAGGCAAGCCCCCTCAAAGACCTCAGGGCTGCAAACTCTTTTCTCCATAGGCTACGGCTTTAACAAACAGCTCTCTTCGGTCCTTCTGCCTTCACTCTCCCCTGCCTTTAATGTCCCCTTTGCTGTTCTCCACTCCTCTCCTATTCAACAGTCAACCTCTACCTCTTCTTTCAGCAGCCCTCTTCCTTCCCATTTCTTGCCTTCCCCCTTTATCTCCCTTCTCTCATCCTTTCCCCCCCCAACTCCTCCCTCTTGCACTTTAACACATCTGTTTCTAATCTTAGGCATCAATTGGAAACAATGCCGTTTTATTTTAAAATCTGAGTATTAAATGCCCAAGCAAATCAAAACAGAGTTAAACAAATCTGACACTATGCCTGAAACAAAGACATTTTGTTCACCTTGTTTTGCCAAAGAGGTTCAAGCCCCTCACTACTTCATTGCTTGAAAGCACTGCCCTCTTTAAACAAGAAACATACATTCTGAAAAGGAGTCTGTTTAACCACCACTTCTAAAAAGCAAATACAGATATTAAAACACCTCTGGCTATCGATCTGCTAATAAATAAATCAAGGAAAGCATCAGAACCCAAACAGCATTGAAATTTGAGTTTTCCATAAAAGTTTTTTCTTTACAAATCCCTTTCTCTAGCTCAGCAGAAATTAATTTCAGTGTTGCAGAAAGCGTGCGTGGAAGTTTGATTAAAAACACCAAAGTCAAAAAGACAACCTACCTAAAAAGAGAATTGAAAGTGCAGACATTCCGTCTCCAAGCAAGAGGGACTTTTCCTCCCTTTTTCTTCCTTTCTCCCAGGAACAGCAGCAGACCTGCACAGGATTCAAAGGAACGCCTCTGGAATGCGCCGAGTGTAATTGCATCCATGTGCCAGAAAAATAACCAACTTCACTCTTTCTTCCCTTCTGCTATTCATCTTCTTGTCCATATTCCATCCAGATTCAATGAGGGCTTTTAGATCTCTGCAGCTGGTAATTCAGGCCCTTGAGTTTCGGGAAATGAAGAGACAGAGGCAGCACAGCAAGGAGTTCACATCTACAGCAGCATAGAACAATTTTGCTTGTCTGAAAAGAAAACGAGAGAAGCAGAGGAAAACACTGTGCTCAATGTTCACCACATGGCTGCCTCCCAGAAGAGCCCCTCCCTACCATCAGCTGGGATTAATAGTGAAGACCAGTCATGTGGGTGAGGTAGAGCTAATTTCTAACAATAATATATTTACCTTTTGAGGAAAAGCAAGAGGATTTCTCTAGTGTCAAAACAGTTAAGTTTGGAGGCAGTAAAAATCCAGCATGGAAAAAAAAAATCAGATTCATCACTCAAGGGCTAGAGAGACCCACACAAAAAAGAACACATGCTCTTCAGAACGATAAACACACTCACATGTATACTTTAACTTTATTCTTTTTTGTAACTAGTAAATTGCAGAATTAAGCTTCTAGGCTTCCTGGAAGACTTTCTCTATTTCCTTCATGGTTTTCTTTTTGAATTTCTAGGAGAAAAAAAGTCTAAAAATTGATTTGATTATACATTTTATCTGTGCTTCACTAATGAGAAAAAAAGCCAAATTAAGCAGACATTGGTTGTCTACATTTAGTGACTGATGTGGGATGCAATTTATAGCTCACCCCCAAAGGCCATTTTAAGCCAGCCCAAGAGACCTTTACAGCCCATCTTCAGCTTCACCCTAGTGCAGCTAGCAAGTTTTAAAAACTAGCTCAGATATTCCATTTCTGCCATCACAGCAAAAACAAACCTTTCAGTTTCCATAAGAAGGATCAAGTGTGGTAGGGAGTAGAGTTCACAGAAGATGACCTTGACCATCTGAGCTGAACCAGCCAGAACAGGACTACTTTAGTAAAATAATGTATAAGCCTTGCTGTGAGCAGCAAGGCCATTGAAACAGGGATGTTTTACATGTGTGCATATACACAAGTATTCCATTCTATTGCACTTTACACACATTACAGGTCATGTTTGCACCTTTACCTCCATATGCCCTAGAATACATCTGCTTTTCAGAAAAGCAAAGCACTTTGAACTAGCCTACTTGTGTATTAACAGAAGAGTAACACTGGCTACCTGAAACTACAGTGGCTGTAGAACCAGTGAAGAAGCTGAGTGAGCATTTGGGTAGCTATCCTGTGCTGACCCAGGTGTTGCCACAGCTCTACAAATACCAGGACACAAGCTAGTTAGTTTAAATCTGCAAAGGTGCATCCACATAAGCAGCAACTGCATATTTTTCTAAAAAAATAGGCATACTCACAAATAAGTGTCCATGATACCCATCTGATTGCAAGTCAAACAAGTTTACACATCTCATGCAACTTGGGGCCAAAGGAATGCTTTGGAAGACAGAACAAAAATCCTTTCCCTTAGGAACATTTTTTCTAAGACCTAAGAGAAAGAGCATGCCATATGCAAGGCTGCCAGCTTGTGGTTTGAGACCTCAGACTTCAGTGTCAAGCTCTCCCTCCCTTGTAAAACCAGGGATAGTATGCTGCTCTCCCCCTTCAGGGATGAAAACAAATACAGCAATCTTTGCAGAGTCCACAGTGAGGGGCACTGCACTTCAAAGCTCTATAGGAATTCAGTACCTTAGCTCTTCGTTACAGTAGAAGCTTCCCATCATTTTACTGCAAGACAAGAAACACTGCTACCCTGCACAAAAATCAGACCCTAGATTCAGATAGATCCCATCAGAGAGAAAAAAACATGGATAAAAATTATCCTTTTGCATCCTGTTTCATTAAAGTTTCATTTGCCCCTCCCAGCCTTACATGGAAACAAAAGACACATTTGGCTCCTCCTCTCCAAAACAGCTGCGCTCTCTGTAACAGAGAAAATGTTTTAAACAGCATACTCAACTAATATAGAGTGATGATACAAAAGCAATCATTAGGTGAATTTAACAGTTGTTACAGAGCAGCTGTATCTATCCCATCTACCCGTATCACAAGAGCCAATTCCTTCAGAACTTTTCCCCACACACTTGACCAAACAAGCTGCTCATTTTCAAACAGTTGAGTGGATCTGAGAGAACATCATTGATTTTCAGTGCAGGATATAAATCAATTGAGAAAAGTGCATTTAATCCCTTCCCCCGCTCTCCAGAAGAAAAGCAGCACTGAGCTTGTCTCTCTGCATTACGAGTCTGACAGAAGATGTCCCAAGCTATGCTGTAAATACCCAGCATGCTGCTTTGCTTTAACAGAATCAATGCATCAGAAACCAAGACAGTGTTGTCACCCTGCACTCACTGCCCAGCCTCCACTGAAATCCACAGAGCTGGGATGTTTGAGGGATGTACACAGAGGAGGAGGCGGATGCGGAGAATGAAACAGTAAACCATGCATGCAAAAAACTCCTCTTAGTCTCGGACAAAGCCATTCCACAGCCTGTTCTCACATTGCATTCAGCTCTTGAGGAGCTTCCTGACAGAGCAAGTTACACTTTGGGGTTCAGTGGGGATTCTCCCTCTGGTGTTCATACCTATTAAGGCAAGGGCATCTCACTTGCGTAACAATTCCAGTGGGAGGCTAGTAAGGGCTGGTATAAGTACATATAAGGACACCCGTGCCACACACACCGGCACATCCTCTTAGGACCTTTCCCGATTGTGTTTGGGGAAATAGATCCTATCTGCAGCACACTATTTTTCCAGAAGGGGCAAAGTCTTCTAGGATACTGGTGAATGCTTTCATCAACTACTATACAATGCTAGCACAGCATGGGAGATGTGACACACACTTCTCAGTGGGGAGAACAGCGAAAGAGAGAAACTAATGTTTGCTATAATAAGCATTAAGGAAAAAGGTTAAAATGCCTGTATACAGACATCTGTCTAAATCCTCATAGGCCACAGACCAGCTTTTTTGTGGTCTTCCTTGTTGCTGACTCAGCTTCAGCCCCTTTCACATTTGCCTGAGAAACCCCTTTCAGGAAAACATGCTCTTTTAAATCTGCATGTCCCAAGAGCCAGCCCAGCACTTGTTAACTTGTTCCTGCACCTCAACTCATAGAAGCATACAGGGGGATCCTTTCTCTGAGCCCTACTAATTTTTTTTGTAGGAGGTTATTCCTTTCACTTTGTTCTTCCCCTGCCAGGCAAACAGGTCCTTGAGATGTAGCTGCTCCCCATTGCTGCAGAGGTGCACGCTATCTTCGCAACACTAAATGGTGCTCCATATGCCCAGCAACAGCACCTCTAACATCCCCATCACCCAAACCATATCCTGCAACCCTATTTTCTTCCAGAACTGTTATTACATAGCAGTAACACAGACTATTGCTACTCAGCTAACATCTTGTGTTGATTCTCTGTTTTCTGAGATTCCTAATACAAACTTATCTCACAGATTTTAAATTGTTCAAGTGGCTTATTAATACAGCCAGTAGAAGAGCAGCGTATATCCACCAGGAGAGCCAGATGAGCACTTTGAATCTCTTGGGCAAAACCACATTCTGTTCAGCTTTTGGCTTTGCAACTGAAAAAAACATAGAAAAATACTCTGACAAAGGAAAGGCAAACCACACAAACAAACCAGTCTCCAAAGAAGAAAACTCAAAACAGACAACAAAGAATATTTGGATAGAAAATAAAACCCTTCACACAGATTTCTTTTCATAATAAGCCACTGGTGGAAAGGCTGCTTTACTGCATTAGGACTCAGATATTGACTTACAAATTAGTTGTTGTTTAAAAAGCTCTTATCTTTCAAGTAAGCTTCAATAATTAATCATAAAAGCACTATTAATCTTTTAATACTAATAAAAAGTTTCACTTCAACAATCCTTAGCACTCACATTGTCAACAATTATATCTCTGAGAAAAACAAACAAAAAGCTCATTAAACGTCTAGATAGTTTGAAGTGCCTCAGTCTACACAGTTCATTACTCCAACATTTATTTATATCCATTTTGCAGGAAAACACCCTTGCTACTTTTTTTGGAGTCTTATTTTACATGTAAGCCTGTAACCATACTCTGTATTTACAGTTTGAGAAAAAAATAAACAATTCCTCATATATAGAAACAAGTGCTTTTAATACTTACTAACTTTATGCTGTTGCCACAATAGCTAAGAACTGCACACAAGGTAAATTACTTATGCTGTACTATTAGCTTTACAGTAGAAGACAAACCAGATCAGAACCTACAAGGTTACATTCTTGTTAACACCAAAAGCTTTAAGTGTTTTTACAATACAAGACTTTGTTTTTAAACAAAGTCCTAACAGAACTTTCCTAAGAACCATAGCATCTTCTCAATCAAAAGATTGCCAACTAGACTAACACAAAAACAACCAAGAACTTCTCTCTACCTTCAGAATTCATGCCCCCTTCTAAAGAAAGTAAAGAAAGAAAAGAAAAAAAAACCTAAGAATGCTAAGTTTTATTCTGTTTCCCCTGAAAAACCTGCCAATGAAACACCATGCTTTAATTTCTCAGCTGTGAACTTGGAAAATTGGCAAGCAAAGCCTACCTGTGAATCACAGGGGTAGTTACACGTATGATGTTACACAGGGTGGGTCCGAACACAGGTGTGGAGCATATGAGATTAAACAGGGAGGGTCGGAACACAAGTTAAAAAGCAGGAGAAGAAAAATAGCTGTTTTTTTGGTAGAAAAAACTTTAAATGTTTTTAAAGGTTTTAGTTTTTTTCTAAGTCTGTATTGTAATTTAGGTGTAATACATAGCAATAGAAAATATTAGAAGAAAACCTGCATAAGCTAGTTAGAAGGAAGTATGCAAGTAAAAGTAATGGCTAGGAAAAAGAACAACAAAAAAGTTGTTTGCTGCTTTTACTGTAAAGTGAGTAAAAACCATGGGGTTTTTTTAGCACTTTAATGTAAGTCTACTTTAATACAAGTACAATTTTTATGTTAGGAAATGGTTTGAGCATGTGAACTTGAGTTTATTGTAAATAAACTATAGGAAAACATAGAAGGAAAGATGCTGGAGGAGGATTAGGTGAGATTGCTTAGGTGCTAGTCTGCCTAAACCTCATCTTAGGGAGGCTTGGGTAACTGTGGTTGGTTTTTCTGTAAGTGCTTATGATTTCTGATCATTAACACTTTAGTTCTGTTGGTGCTTTTTGTGTTGGTGTAGCTTTCAGCTGTGGAAAGCTTTTGTGCTGTTGAAGCTCTTAAAGAGGAAAGAGAGATGTACAAATCCACTAGATGCGATTCTTACAATTACTTTTTTCTTTCCAGCATATAGTTGTTCCTGTGAAATAAGAATAGCTTCAGAACTTGGCACACTTAAATTGATAGGTATCTTCAAGCCTTTCTGCTAGCCCTGTCACTGACCTATTACATGATATTGAGTGCATTACCCCCTTACATTTTTTCTTTTTCCTTTTTTGTCTGTATTCCTTTTACATAGTTTATGTAGCATAGTAGTTGCTGGTATAACAACTAGTGATACGGAATCTGTGTCTAAGCTGGAGCCCTCAAACATTGTTGCGAAACAAAAACTAGGAAGTCTGTTTGCTGAGTGTTTTCACAGTACAAAACTGTTAATTCTGGGTATGAGTTCCTTCAGGGATAGATGAAACTGAACATAAAGCAGGAATTTGCTCAGATGCTTAGAAGCAAAAGAAAGCCATAATATTGTTTACTATAACTGAACAGATTAGATGTCAATACTGGGGGGCAGAATTTTTTAATTAACTCTAAGATGTAGTCCCACAGTACTGATTAATAGACTTCCAAAACTGTTTTTCAGCTGTTTTTTTATACTGGAGTGTCTGTCTTCAAGTGCAATGGAGGTAAGAAGGCTTATCATGGGCATTGTCTTGACACTGTAGAAATTTTCTTTTTTAAAGCACTCAGTAAAGGTTACTAGAGGTGAAGTCTGAGCTGCAGAAAAATTAAGGAGACTTTTTTTACCCCAAGAACGAACATTTAAGCCTTTTTAAATGAAACTGTTGAAGGTAAAAGGTGAACTTCCTGGTTGAGTTTTCTGTTCTCTGCTTTAAACAAGTGTTTTTATACTTCCTATATAAATATCAGTGCTGCTTTTGAACAATTTGTAATAATATGCTCCAGAATAGGAAGCCATAATGTGTTTCTGAATTGGTTTCAGGTAACTTCTGTCCAAGTATTTTTGCCCTTTTGAACTTTCTTCTACTAATAAGCAATTAGACTGAAGCTTACATTCCTGACCGCTTCCATCACCGGATGTAGTTTCTGTGACACACTGTAGAAAAGTAAGTCCTTTAGCTTGGTTAACAGAATGTAACACTTCTTGGTTAGCAAACAAGATTTTCCTCTTAAATATTAGAAGAGGTTATTTGGAAGTGCTGACTTAAGAAAGAAAAGAAAGTACGTAAGAAAAATCAAGGGGAAGGAAGAAATGCTTTATGAATTTTCCTATAAATATGTTTATGAATACCTAGCAGTGAACTTGAAGTTGCTGTATATAGTAGACAGGGCAATCTAGGAATACCCATGCTGAGACTGAAACTGCAAGTCCCAAGCCACAGCCTGGTTCTCCTGTAATTCTTATTTATTTAGCATGAGAGAAGGGGAGAGGAGGAACCAGTAGGTCATGTCCATACGGAGATGATCACTCTATATTATTTCCACATTCCTATCTTCACTTCTGCTCTCTTATAGCAGTCACCAGTTTGTTAGCAACAACATTTAACAACTGGGTAAGATCAGCTGTAACCCTAAGGAAAAGGAAAGATTTATATCAAACCAGTGAAGACTAAGAAACATCTTGTATCTTAGAAATTTTTTTCTCTCATCTATTAACCTTGACATTAGGGACCATGGCATGCATAAAACTGATCTGTTGATTATTACCCAGTTCAACTTGGAAGTGGGCAGAAGTTTTCCGTGGGTAGTGGCTGTTTATAGAGCCATAGGAAACAGATTTGAAAACTTTACCCAACTCCTTAGTGAGTGTACTAATCCCACACACTATTACAATGACCTAGCACAGGAGGACAGGGAAGGCTGAGGTTAAAATGATTAGTGGAGACTTGTGGGTTTGTTCTTTACCTTTTTTTTTTCTAGGTCCATTTTAAAAAATACTGTGAAGTGAAAATGATAAGGGAGTAACGCAGTTTTGAATGGCAGGCAGAAACATTCTGGCCCTGCAGCTTTGTTTTAGTCTTTGCTAATACAGAGTTCACTTAGAGCATGTAAAACTTAAGAGCCTATTCATTCAAGGATAGCCAATATAAAGCATTAACTGGAATAGCATGATGGAGATGATGGCTATGGAGATGATTGCATGTGACATTTGAGCACCAGTGGTCCTGGATTCTGTGCTGTTCTGCCTCTCTTACCTACTCTCAGAGATACAAGCAGCTGTGAAGTTGTGCCTCAGTTTACATGTCCATAAATACATAGGAAGAGGCTTTTTTGAGCTGCTCAGAACCTGCTTTTAAGCACCTTGACATTTGTAAGATCAAGATTTTCTGTTTGTAGGTTATGGGTAGTTTGGTTAGATGGGATCTGTTTCTTCCTTTGTTTCTCAATTGTTGTAATAGAGTTGTATTTTCTTTCTTAGCAGTCAAACCTCAGTCAAACTGAGCTTAACCTCAGTGGCTAGAATGACCAGATAATTTCATTAGGTAGCCAGTGTTGCAAGAAACATTTACAAAGACATTAGGACAAATTCCTTGTTTGCCATGCTGAGCATATAGTTCCTCAGAGTCGATTTTAGGAACTCTCAACAATAATATGGATGCTGAAGTATGCCTGTTTCTACTGAAATTGCTCAATATCTAGATTTAATGACTATTCATGGCTATATTGATACCTTACTGGCTAAGACTGGCGTATTTTCTTCTCTTGGTTAGAGTTGCTTGAACACATTGTTGATATGTTCTGTTGGTCACTATTCAGTTATTGTATCAATATTGTGCAGCGTGCAACTGTGACAGGCTCAAATGTGTGGAGTGTGTTTTAAGGTGACCTAAAATTTAACATGCTTCACGTCTCTGTTTCATGTTTGAGTCATCATAGCTGGCATTAAAATGCTACCCTGTGCCTATGGTATGAGTACCACTGAGTATTTTCTTCTGCTTAGATAGCCACATGTTATTCATTGATTGGGCACTTGAAGTAGGTAGCTC